>NW_013672197.1:0-12230 GCF_000517525.1 Limulus polyphemus
CCTATTTTCAATATCTACCTCAGAAGGCATATCCTACATATCTTCAACATCTACCTCAGAAGGCATATCCTTCCTATCTTCAACATTACCTCAGATGGCATATCCTACCTATCTTTAACGTCTACCTCAGAAGGCATATCCTACCTATCTTCAATGTCTACCTCAGAAGGCATATCCTACCTATCTTCAACATCTACCTCAGAAGGCATATCCTACCTTTGCAGTTTCTAATCTCAGAAGTACAAAGAAGTAAGTTTGAATTACCAGATTATACAGCTGCTGTCAGAATGCTGGTTGGCGTTGTATTATTACAGGTTCTTTGTGTAAAATTACTACACCAGACACTTGATACAGGCTTGATTCTGGTATTCTGGTCGTATACCAGGTTTTTTGTGTGAAATTATTACACGAGGCACTTGATACACGCTTGATACAGGTTCTCGGTGTAAAATTACCACACCATCCACTTGATACAGGCTTGATTCTGGTATTCTGGTAGTATATCAGGTTTTCTGTGTGAAATTACCACACGAGTTACTTGATACTGCCTTGATTCTGGAGAGATTCATACCTGTTTTTGTCTTGGTACTCACAAAATGGTGATAGTTGTTACCAGTCTTTGATATCTTCGAAATAGCCTTACTCTAGAAGTTTTCATTTACTTTTGTTTGTGCAACACATGTACTGCAGTTTTGTAGAAACAAGCTTTGAATGCTTAACAACTGACCAGAATAATTGCAAGAACAACGAACTGCGCAAGTGTGTAGTCAAGGTGGAAATTATGATGCCTCCAAGTATGCCTCCAGTGTAGTGCGTTATTGTAATCTTACTAAGAAACAAAACTTGTAAATGAAACACATTGTTTTCTAAACCGAAATCAGGGTGTCACTTGCTTTATGTTGTTGTCCTGACATTTGTACCTATCACTTTGTTTGATCCAAAGTCTCAACACAGATCTCAACTAGTGATTTCATATGTGTCTGGCAGGTGTATGTGTCTTCTCAGATGTGTTGCAGTGGAAGCAACTCTCGCTGTAAATCAAGTTACATTTAATTCTTCCTCATTCACCATGCTGATGGCCATTTCAGGGGGAACAGAATGTCCATAATTACAAATTCAGTGAGTAGCAAGTTGAGTTTTACAGTTTCTTGTGGGAACATTTAGTCAGTTCGGTCAAAAAAACTATAAACCATCACTACGTAGACATAAGCCCACCTCAAATACCATGGATATAGATAATGCTGAGATCAAGTGCTTGTTATCCCCAGTAGTGATGTCTGAAAGAAAATAGGTACATCAAGACTCTGTGTTTGTTATATCTAGATAGGAGAATATAACAACAGGCATTGATTCCTTCTCTGCTGTCATGGACAGATAAATATTTGTACGTGTTAGAAGGTACCCAATATTCCAGCACGTTAGACCTGGCTTTCAGATGCTGGTACAAACTGTATAGTGTTATATGAATAGATGACATTCTAGTATTTGACCACACGTTTCAAGTTGCAGCTAAGAGTCGAAGAAATAATAACGAATGTGGGCATTAAATTGAGTTCAAGAAAGTGTGTACTTTATGTACTCAAGTGGAACTCTTTACCACGTGTTGCAAAGGGATGAAATATGGACAATTCCTTACAAAATTTAAGCATCGAAATCTGGTCACAAATGAAACGTTTGTGGCATTTATGGGTTGATAATTGAATCGCTAATGTTTTGTAGTAAACTTCTCTGTATTTGTTCTAACTGTAGCTCAAATGCACTTTTGGAAGAGTGATGAATATGAACAAACACTTCAGCCACTAAAGTATGCTTCAGCTGAGGTACTGGCAATAAGATATCCAAGAAGAGGTTGTCTGCTCATTCGTGATACTGGTGCAATTGATAGTAAAATCAGAGTAGCCACTAAAGTATGCTTTAGCTGAGGTACTGGCAATAAGATATCCCAGAAGAGGTTGTCTGCTCATTCGTGATACTGGTGCAATTGATAGTAAAATCAGAGTAGCCACTAAAGTATGCTTTAGCTGAGGTACTGGCATTAAGATGTGCCAGAAGAGGTTGTCTGCTCATTCTTGATACTGGTTAAACTGATAGTGAAATCAGAGTAATATTGTCACAGGCGTAGGATAAAGTACAACATGCAGTCGTGTATACTCGATTTATGTTAATAGTTCCTGATTGTAGATACTGCATGACCAAGAAGGAATGCTTACCAATGTAACATTTATCCAACGTTACTGCTAGTATCTGTCTGATTGGATTTTAACCATTCAAGTGGCCCATGCAGCACTGAAATGGCTGGAAGGTATGAGCGCATTCTCAATCACAATGTTGCATCATTATCCGGGGAAACAGCACAATAATGTAGATAGACTGTTTTGTCAAAGGGTCTATTGAATGTTCAAATCGTGGTTGCCACGAGGCTGTGAAAGCCATTGGAACAGAACTGATTGCCAAAGTTACAGTGAGTTATGATTTAACTAGTTAGTGGACTCCAGAAATGACACTTTAGAGACTTCTGGAGAAGAAATTAAAGGACCCGGATCTAGAACGTGGGTGCTTCTTGCTATTCAGCAACATGAAGCATGACTGTCACAGATTGAAGAATGGAGTACAGATTCACGTAATCTATGAGTGCAGAAAGATATACCATGCAACTTATGGTCCATACAGTTACGAGGTAAGAAATATCTCAGACGTTTCCTGAGTCTCTTTTGTGTCAAGACATTCAGTGGTGGTACAATTACTGCTCTCTATGTGTTCGCCAGAGGAAAAGCTGGTCGTGCAATAAAAGCTCCAATAATGAATTGTTGGTTTTCCTTCATGGAGAATATTCCTGGATAGAGATGTTCTTATCCATTATTGATCTATTGGTACAGTCTGTTGCTGATATGTTGACTGAACAGAGGATTACACGATTTGTGGCACTTGGAAAAATCTTTAGTTACTAAGGAAATAAGTTCAACAACCTGTGGTTGAAAGGGTTATGTCAGTATAGTGAAGGTACACATTTCACTTCCCCATTTACAGCATGATCTTTTGGTAAAATTGATTATTCAGACCGTGAAGGAATTGCTTGTAAAGTTTGGGAATCTCAAATGAATTGACTGAGATGAACTCTCGCTGTATGTTATGATGTCTTATCAAGCATATATTGACTGGATGTTTGTCAATTATTTTGATGTTTGTAAGTGAAGTAGAACTCCCTGTGGATGTGCTATATGGTTTACATTATGGTGAAAATATGCCACAATGTCTATAAGAATATGTGGAGAATTTGAAGATTGAATTAGTTAATGCACATGAATTTGCCCACATCAGCAGTTGGGTAAAGCTGATATAAGTAATGAAAGTTTCAAGTCTGGGGGTGGTTATGAATTTGGCATATTTCTACTACCAAGAAAATAAACAGCTAAGTCCTTTAAGCTTGGGAGATGTAGTGATTTTACAGGGTGCAAAAGACAGGGCATTGAACGTGTTGACATATGGCGTTTAATACATTTGTAAATCTAAATAACTTTGTTATTCTTTCCTTATGAGCCCTCAGATTGACTTTAATAATTAACATTAGTTTGGAGAAGAAATCTGGTGCATGTATGAATTGAAGTAGCATTTAGATACAAGGGCATGAATTTGGATAAAAAGAGCTTGTGCGTTACAGTGAAGAAGTTGTGCAGGGGATATATAATTTTTTGATAAATAATGTAAAAACCCTGTTTCACTAGATTTGTTTCCCTTTGATGCTGATTGATGAAGACTTTCCAACCCACAGATGATGATACAGTACTTGTAGTTTAGTTACTGATTTTAATAACTGTCAACAGTAAATATATTTTACTGTTCATTTGGAATTACTGGTGAAAATTCTAAGTTCAGTCGAATTCTGTCTATCAATATGTATTTTATGGTGCAAGGAAATTTGAGTTTATTGTTTATAAATGCTGGTAGTACAGTAATAGGTAAAACAACCACCAGTTACATGTGGAATTAAAATACTATGTAATATTATTCCTATTAAGAGTAAACAAAATACATCACAAAATCCAACGTGTGGAATTGAAATACGTATGTGATATTATTCCTATTAAGAGTAAAAAATACAACACAAAATCCAATGTGTGGAATTGAAATATGCATGTTTTATTATTCCTGTTTTTTTTTGGCACAAATATAGGTAAAATCTTTATTACTGGTTATAGCCGACTAGTTTCCATCATCAGTCCTATCCCTGATGATGGTAACCAAGTTACTAGTATTAGTTTAGTGTCATTGTGTTATTATATAAAAATATTTCTTCCTTTTGTGTTAAGATCAATTTCTTTAGCGCGAAGCTAAACAAGGGTTGGCTATCTATCTGTGTTCTGTTTACCACGGAGAATCAAATCCCGGCTCCTCCTGACTCTCCGGGGGGGGGGGGTGTACTGTGAAATATTTCCGGAGTATTATAGTACTTTGATAAAGATTTTAATGCTTTACTTTGAAAATGTGGTACCAAACTAACAGCTGTAAATTAAAATTTAGCTGGACGAAATTCTGTGAAATGTCTGTTTCATGTCGTGTACTTCCTTCTTGTGTTTGGCCCGGCATGGCCAGGTGGTTGTAGCGCGCGACTCGCAATCTGCGGGTCGCGGGTTCGAATCACCTTCCCACCAAACATGCTCGCTCTTTCAGCCGTGAGGGCGTTATAATGTGACGGTCAATTACACTGTTCATTGGTAGAAGAGTAGCCGAAGAGTTGGCGGTGGGTGGTGATGACTAACTGCCTTCCCTCTAGTCTTACACTGCTAAATTAGGGACGGCTAGCGCAGATAGCCCTCGTGTAGCTTTGCGCGAAATTCAAACCAAACAAACAAATCCTTCTAGTGTTTAGCTTCTAAAAAAATAGAAAATAAATACCGTAAAAACACCCGATACACCTGATAATTTCTGTTTTGAAAAAACAAAACACAAATAAAACTGTATAAATTGTACGATTTTCCTAAAGAAACATGATGTTATAGCGAAACAATTCCGTGGAATATATCAATAAATAGTTCGTACTAAAACATTATATAAAGGCACATGAGGCAAAATTTAATTAACATTCAAATTAATTTTAAATCTTAAGCTATAAACAAAGTATTTTTCATTGATATCTAAAATGAGAAAAAAAAGGGGAGGTATTTTATTTCTTCGAAGAGAGGGGGTATAACAATAACAGAAAGGTTTATGGAGTTTAAATCATGTTAGGCAAAAGTAACATTAAAATTTTTATAAATCTAATTAATGATCGGAAAAATATTACTGGATTTATACCAATAATTTACACTTTTTTCTTATCTCGGCTTTCACAACAGTTGAATTCATGACATTTTGTGACTAGTATACAGTCGTCTGTCACAAGACAACTATAGCGACGCGTGGTACGTTTACGACTTCGGGCATACACTAGTAAAATCGTTATTTTGATGTCTTCTACGTATTCCTGAGAGAACATTAGACAAGAGAAGAAAAGCGAAATGGAGCGAACTTTGAATTCACTAGCAATATTACAATAAAAGTAAAACACTTCACAAAGTAGAAGAACATTATGTGATGCAACAACAACAAAAAAAAAACATAATGAGAAAAACCTTTGGACTTTCATCTTAGTTGAGATGGATTACTTGATTGGACAGAAAAATATTTTGTCTTTATGCTTCTAATCCGATAAAAATAAAATAATTAATAAATGTTGAAAAAGGGGGTGTGATCGTAGACGCAATTTGTAAAATTAATCAAATTAAAAAAGTAATTTTGAAGTAGACTAAATCACTGGAATGCTAACTACAATTTGGGAGATTACTGGTTACTTCAAGTCACGTGTTTATCGGGATTATGTAGTTACTACCAATGGTGAAGGACGCAATTCATTTGAAGTTGTTTCTATTTCTCAAGACCTAATGCGGTTCCGTTGTTTTCAATACCATTCCTCGTAGGACGCTCTAGTTAAGAATGGGAGAGGACACACTGAACACCTATTATTTCAATTCGCCATCTGGTGTGAACATTAGTTTACTTCATTATCGGTTCATCTTGTCTTGTATGGGCCAGTAATTATGTTTTCAAATTTTCATCTTAAAGCGCTGTTCTGTTTCCCATTTATAACATGGCAAAATAACGGAAGAACTTTATGACATCCTTATATAAGGACTTTGTGACATACTTATATGACACCCAAAGGACTTAATGACATCCTTTTATGACACCCTTATATGACATCCAAAGGACCTTATGACATCCTTATTGTTTGTTTGTTTGAGCACAAAGCTATACAATGGGCTATGACATTCTTATATGATATACAAATGACTTTATGACACCTTTATATGACATCCAAAGGACCTTATGACATCCTTATATCACATACAAAGGACTATATGACAATCTTATACAACATCCAAAGGGCTATATGACATCCAAAGGACTTTATGACACCCTTATATGACATCCAAAGGACTTTATGACACCCTTATATGACATCCAAAGGACCTTATAACACTCTTATATGACATCCAACGGACTTTATGACATCCTTATATGACATACAAAGGACTATATGACACTCTTATATGACATCCAACGGACTTTACGACATCCTTATATGACATACAAAGGACTATATGACAATCTTATACAACATCCAAAGGACTATATAATATCCAAAGGACTATATGACATCCAAAGGACTTTATAACATCCTTATATAACATACAAAGGACTATATGACATCCAACGGACTTTATGACATCTCTATATGACATCCAACGGACTTTATGACATCCTTATATGACATCCAAAGGACCTTATGACATCCTTATATGACATACAAAGGACCTTATGACATCCTTATATAACATACAACGGTCCTTATGACATCTTTATATGACATACAAAGGACTATATAACATCCAAAGAACTTTATGACATCCTTATATGACATACAAAGGACCTTATGACATCCTTATATGACATACAACGGTCCTTATGACATCCTTATATGACGTACAAAGGACTATATGACATCCAAAGGACTTTATGACATCCTTATATGACATACAAAAGACCTTATGACATCCTTATATGACATACAAAGGACTATATGACATCCGACGGACTTTATGACATATTTAATATCAACTGTGTATGATAAGTTTCCTTCTTTTTCTTTATATAGTTGAATATAACGACACATTTTCCTTGAAATGGGTGTGTAAAACAATTAAACTACGTAATGGCTCTTTTGTTACAGATTTTTCACACAAAGCCACCTACATGAAGGGCCGTATGGGTATAACCGTTCCTAATTTGAGCTCGTAGACTAGAGGGAATGTAGTGTTACGTATTACAATTTCGAATGGTCTGAAACCGAGCTAAATGATGATTTAAATTTAACAGTTAAATAAAAGCCGATATTTCTCCAGTTTATGATATTTGCCAATAAGATTAATACACACAGGTTTCTTTTTTAATACAATTATGCTTTAATATACAAACAAAAATACAATTTACAATAGCAGTTATTACAAATAGTTATTACAAACAATGATTTATGTACAAAAGTTTTACAAACTTACAAATAATATAAAGTCTTCTTTCTAGCCTGGAACGTCCTTGATATCTTATCGAAGATTCACAATGAGCGAGTTGATTTCGAGTTGACGTAGGTACAATTTATATAACGGGGAACTAGCTAGCTCTGTGTTCTTCACCGAGTTTTACACAGGTGACGTTAGGTAATGTTTTCGTAAAAATACTAATGCCGATGTAAATCCACTGAAGTTAAATGGTTTGTAATGTTCGAAAACTATAAATATTCCTGGTCAAATATCTTAAGTTTCCCGATTAATAAGCATTATAATAATCGCAGTTATAAATTCCGAAGTTTATAGCACACCAACTATAGCAAATCAATAATAGATACTGTTTTTAGGCGCTTCGCGTTAGTTATATTTATAGACGTGTGGAGAGTTTCCGAAAATTCAGATTAAGTAGCAATACTGACGCTAACACTGGCGTTTATGGACACACATTCTTACACTCAAGAATCTTCTACAACTTTACAGAATAGGCGGGAGTTTCGCAATACATATTTAACACTATAAGCTAGGCATGTTTTTAAATATAAACTTAATTTAAACAAACGTTGATATCAAAATAAATATATAATAATAAATCCGTCACAGTAGCTAGTCAACATCATTCACTAACCTTATCTGACCGACTAGTGGGATTTGACTGTAACTCTTAGAAAGCACTCAAGGCCATTTTAAGGCAAGGCGCGAACCATGAACCCTCGGGTTCACAGTCTAAACACGCTAACCACTAGGGCACTTCCGGTGTTGACGTGATAGAAATATTATAATAAAGATACCGTGTTGTAAATGATAGACACCTTCGAATACTGAAGTACTGAGATAGACTAAACATTCGCTTGGCATACATTTTGTAGACAATAAGAAAAATACAACAGCCATGAGAATGTTAAAAGAGCTCAGAAGGTACTTCTAATCTTGATATGTATCATTAAGGCTTCTCCATAGGAAGAGACACGGGGAGGGGACTTCCTTCGGATCTTACACCTACGTCATTTCCGTCATCCTTATATCTTCTTGGTTCGTTGAATAGATACGTCTGATTGTAAGTTAATCAGGTAAGACAGATTATTCAATTAAGGAAGATTAGTAGCGATTTCTAATTAACCAATAAAAAAGAAGGAGAACGTTAAACTAGTGACGATTGTGAAGACATCCAATTAACGTGTTTTTTGTTGTTTTTGTTGTGGTTAAGCAGAAAGCCTGCACAACGGGCTATCCACAGTAGGGATCGAGACCCACATTTTACGGTTATATTCCCTTTAACTTAAGGGGATATAGACTGTTCAGTGTCTGATTCTAAGTATCCAGTAAAGCGAGGAGGAGATCAGAGTCTATGTCTAAGAAAACGTATAAAAAGTAAACAATTCAGAACTTTGAGTAGAAAAGTTCAGTGCCTATTCTTAATCCAGAAAATAAAGAGAGAAAGAATTATTGATTTCGAAACTTCAACGACGACTAAATAGTGTTTCTTACGAGATGCACCTGCACTGTGAGAGGAAAACTCAGCTCAGATTCCGAAACGTCGTCTCGAAGGCAGAACCAGTTGATAGGTGACTATTAAAATCGTTATCGAGAAGTTTCGATTTCGCCAATAAAAAGAGGCAGAACGTCCAATTATTAGCGTTAAATTTGTTTGTTTTACTTTGAGCAAAGCCACATTGGGCTATCAGCTGTTCTCACCGCGGGGAATCGAACCCTGGATTTTAAAATTGTAAATCTCTAGACATACCGCTGTCCCACCCGGAATTTATTAACGTCGAGAACGTGTAGGGAATAATGCTAGATTGTTCATAACACGAAAGCGACTCGGAATCTCTGTTAATGCACAGTTTATCTACAGTTTCGAATGTATATTTTTCTCTAAAGTTTTTACCGAACATTTTATAAAGAGTTTTAACTGCATATTTTGTCTACTGTTGAGACTCAAATAAACACACTGATAGATATATAATGTTGTCTTTTGTTGCGATATATATAATTTTTAAATATTTTTAAAGTAATTAGTTTAGACTCTTTGAATACTAATTCAAAATACGACTTTTGACTATTAACTGATTTGCTTACATACGACATAGCGAATAAGCTTGATCTTGTGTTCTGACTATTGGCAGGAATTAATACTGAATCAAATGATGAAATAGGCGAATCACATCTATGGACAAAATAATCACAATTATAGACAAATTACATAGTGACAAGTTAAAACAAAATAATCACAATTATAGACAAATTACATAGTGACAAGTTAAAACAAAATAATCACAATTATAGACAAATTACATAGTGACAAGTTAAAACAAAATAATCACAATTATAGACAAATTACATAGTGACAAGTTAAAACAAAATAATCACAATTATAGACAAATTACATAGTGACAACTTAAAACAAAATAATCACAATTATAGACAAATTACATAGTGACAACTTAAAACAAAATAATCACAATTATAGAGAAATTACATAGTGACAAGTTAAAACAAAATAATCACAATTGTAGACAAATTACATAGTGACAAGTTAAAACAAAATAATCATAATTGTAGACAAATTACATAGTGACAAGGTTAAAACAAAATAGTCACAATTGTAGACAAATTACATAGTGACAAGTTAAAACAAAATAATCATAATTGTAGACAAATTACATAGTGACAAGTTAAAACAAAATAATCATATTATAGACAAATTACATAGTGACAAGTTAAAACAAAATAATCACAATTATAGACAAATTACATAGTGACAACTTAAAACAAAATAATCACAATTATAGACAAATTACATAGTGACAACTTAAAACAAAGTAATCACAATAGTAGACAAATTACATAGTGACAACTTAAAACAAAATAAGTACAATTATAGACAAATTACATAGTGACAACTTAAAACAAAATAATCACAATTATAGACACAATTTAAGACAAAACAAATACAATTGTAAACAAATTACATAGTGACAACTTAAAACAAAATAATCACAATTGTAGACAAATTACATAGTGACAACTTAAAACAAAATAATCACAATTGTAGACAAATTACATAGTGACAACTTAAAACAAAATAATCACAATTATAGACACAATTTAAGACAAAATATACAGAAACAATTATGAATAAATTATCGGAGAACGTGCTAACACTCTCTGTTTAGGGATGACATGGACGCCCATATTAAAGCATACAAAAGTGTCTGGATTTTCTTCTATACAGGTCAGCAGCAGTTAGATATGGCTGAGTCGCTCTATATCTGGTGTATATGTCGCTTTTCAGCTATCCAGAGCGTCCCAAAGTCGAAAACCGGCGAGTAGCCAAAACCGAGATTTATTCATTTTGTTCATCATTATCTTGCTTTAACAGGTCTAGCGTCTACCTAGTTCTAGCAGTAACTATAATTTATCATCATTTGATAGAGAACAAACTGTATCTGGAAAACAAAATGTCGCTAAATATAAAGAGCTATGTAGGACTGACTAAATAACTGAAAAAAGGGAACCAAACAAGATAGGGATGGAAGTGGACATATCACTTGATCTGGCTAATGATCACGTAGCAGACTAAGCTATCTCTACTTTACATGAGAATAAAATCCCTACATCTCATCACTAACAAAACAAACAGAACCAGAATTTCCAATCGTAAAATGTTACTCTATTGTAAAATAGTCATAAAAATAATATTCTAAAGTTAACCGAAAGAAAGATATAATGATAAGACTGAGCTTCTTTTTAAACACCAAGCTTTCGATAGACAAAGTGGGGAAGCCAGTAATGTAGGTATTTTACTCTTCATGTAAAGTAGAGACGGCTGAGTTTGCTATGTGATCATTAGCCGGATCAAGTGATTCGTCCAAATGATGTGACAGAATGATTACAGAAAAAAAATCAAAAATCTTGTCACACTAAATCTCAGAAACTACTTTTTTACTCTCATGTGGATAGGATACGAAAATTATGTTGTAAACCGGAAGACATTAATAATGAGTTATTATCAATTACGTACACTAGAAACATGTTTTAATCCTCATATTGTTGACAGAACTGTCAAAAACTAAAAAACAATTATGAAAATATTAAGTTAAAACCACTTGTTGAAAAAATAAAGAAAGAATATTTGGTTTATCTTGTCAAATAATTTAGTAAACAAATAAATATTTTTTTCGATATAGAAACCGATAAACGAAGTTAGCGAAATTCTTCGTATAACTAAAGATAAAACTGATTTAATGGAAAAAATCCGAATACATAAAATATTGTGTGGATGTGAAAAGGTTAATATAGAACAAACTTGAGGAAATGTGAAATACATAATAAATGAACATAAATGAAATGTTAAAAACAATAGTATTACTATTTCATCATTAGCAGAACATATTAATGAAACTAAACACACAATTCAATGTGAAAAACTGTTATTTTAGTACAAAATGAATGTTATATATACATGGCTGTTTCAGTTTAAGTTTAATGCTTTAGATAGTTTATATAGCGCGAGTGTTATACTTAGTTATTTTTAGAAGGGACGGGTTATCTGAATCTATCGCAAATTTGTTTACATAAGTGTTTAGGAATCATAGGTTGTGCAGGTCACTAGTTATGAGTTGGTGATTG
>NW_013672197.1:13196-20560 GCF_000517525.1 Limulus polyphemus
AAGCAATCCTGAAAAATATTTGGGGGTGCTTAACTTTTTTCCAGGTGTATATTATTGCGTCATGTTATTATGCTCTTCTGAGTTTTACTGGTTGTTTTAATTGAGTTTTATTGCATCATAGTATCTAGTAGTGCGTGTTGAACGTTCTAGACCTTTGTTGGAGTATAAATAGCGTCGAAAATTTAGTTTGAAAGCTAGATGTAGACTGCGTGATTGTGAGTTTAGTGATAAAGAACGAATAGTGGTGATTTTTAAAGTGAACTTATCACAGATTGTATTGTAATAGTGCTGCAGACAAGAAATTATTCGTCTTGTCAAATCGTGTTCTAAAGTAACTGAACCAGCTTGTGTGGACTTTGACGAAAAATAGACAGTTATTCAAAGCTCTAGATACAACTGTGGTAGCCAGTAGTTATAGTGACGATTTTAAAGTGAAATTATCACAGACTGTATTCTAATAGCCGAGCAGGAAGAGTAATTCGTTTTTCCAATTGTGTTCTGAAGTAACTGAACCAGTTTGTGTGGACTTTGACGAAAAAGAGACAATTATTCAAAGCTCTAGATACAACTGTGGTAGCCAGTAGTTATAGTGACGATTTTAAAGTGAAATTATCACAGACTGTATTCTAATAGCCGAGCAGGAAGAGTAATTCGTTTTTTCAATTGTGTTCTGAAGTAACTGAACCAGTTTGTGTGGACTTTGACGAAAAAGAGACAATTATTCAACGTCACTCTAACAACTGTGGTAACCAGTAGTTAGAGTGACGATTTTAAAGTGAAATTATCACAGACTGTATTCTAATAGCCGAGCAGGAAGAGTAATTCGTTTTTCCAATTGTGTTCTGAAGTAACTGAACCAGTTTGTGTGGAATTTGTCGATAAAGCTCTGGATAGAACTGTGATAACCAACAGTGTAACAAACATTTGTATGCACATTTGACTTGTTTTACTATATTATTTTAAAACAAGTGGGCAGTGTGTTGTTCGTTTATTGCTGAAATTTATCGCCAACAGGTCACCTACTGTAAACAATTGGCACATACATAAAAACCTGACACTGAAAACGTCATTAGTATGAATATACGTGAATGTATTGAGATAATAAATATAAATTAGACACGCTAAATAGTTACGTGCAGTAAATACATTAAATAGTTACATACAATAGACACACTAAATAATTACATACAATAGACACACTAAATAGTTACATACAATAGACACACTAAATAGTTACATACAGTAGATACACTAAATAGTTACGTGCAGTAGATACACTAAATAGTTACGTGCAGTAGATACACTAATTAGTTACGTACAGTAGACACACTAAATAGTTACATACAGTAGATACACTAAATAGTTACGTGCAGTAAATACACTAAATAGTTACGTGCAGCAGTTACACTAAATAGTTACGTGCAGTAGATACACTAAATAGTTACGTGCAGTAGATACACTAAATAGTTACGTGCAGTTGACACACTAAATAGTTACATACAATAGACACACTAAATAGTTACATACAATAGACACACTAAATAGTTACGTGCAGTAGATACACTAAATAGTTACGTGCAGTAGATACATTAAATAGCTACGTGCAGTAGATACACTAAGTAGTTATGTGCTGTAGACGCACTAAATAGTTACGTGCAGTAGATACACTAATTGGTCACGTGCAGTAAATACACTAAATAGTTACGTGCAGTAGACACACTAAATAGTTACATACAGTAGATACACTAAATAATTACATACAATAGATACACGAAATAGTTACATACAGTAGATACACTAATTAGTTACGTGCTGTAGACACACTAAATAGTTACATACAATAGACACACTAAATGGTCACGTGCAGTAGATACAGTAGACATATTGTACGTTTACGTAAAATAAAACTTTATATAATTACGTACTTTTGATACAGTACGTGAAAACATAGAGCATTATATAATTACGTACTTTAGATACAGTACGTGATTACCTATAACATTATATAATTACGTACTTTAGATACAGTACGTGATTACCTATAACATTATATAATTACGTACTTTAGATACAGTACGCGATTACCTATAACATTATATAATTACGTACTTTAGATACAGTACGCGATTACCTAGAGCATTATATAATTACGTACTTTAGATACAGTACGTGATTACATAGAACATTATTTAATTACGTACTTTAGATACAGTACGTGATTACCTATATAATCACGTACTGTATCTAAAGTACGTAATTAAATAATGTTCTATGTAATCACGTACTGTATCTAAAGTACGTAATTAAATAATGTTCTATGTAATCACGTACTGTATCTAAAGTACGTAATTAATAATGTTCTAGGTAATCACGTACTGTATCTAAAGTACGTAATTATATAATGTTCTATGTAATCACGTACTGTATCTAAAGTACGTAATTAAATAATGTTCCTAGAGCAGTAGAATTATATGTTTATGTACTTTAACTTCATTGTATGGTTACGAATTGTAAGTACATTGTTTGGTGGCATACAGTAGAAACACTGTAATAATGCGTTCCGTACATACATTATACGTATTATATAGTTAGGTGCTCTAGAAACTTCTTAACTGACAAATATATAGAATGGTTACTGATACTTAGCACAAACTAAACACTAATATTCATGTTGTTTTAGTTACATTTTGATCACGTACACGACATGTTAGTTTTTCAATCACGTAAATAAACTGAACCTCGGCAAAGCACCTGTGTATTCAGAATTTACCTAACACAACATTCTCATTCATTTTAGGGTTTATTTTTCGATCTTAGTGAAAATAAATTTCCGATTTTTCAAATGTTTTAAATCTTTAATTATGATTTAAGAAAGACTACTAATTACTAGATATTTTGTGGAAAAAGAAAAAAAAGCTTCTCTCAGTGACAAAAATGTTTACAAGTTATTCGAGAATGAATAATAAAAAATATGTCAAACTATACAAAAATCAGGAACTCAACAAACGATCAAGTTAGTCTAGATTTAATGAAAGATAGTTCCATTTTCTAGGCACCAAAATAGTAGTTAACCTCCGATAGGAGGCCCAGCATGGCCAGGTGGTTAGGGCACTCGACTCGCAATCTGAGGGTCGCGGGTTCGAATCTCCGTCACGCCAAACTTGCTCGCCCTTTCAGCCGTGGGGGCGTTATAATGTGACGGCCAATCCAACTATTCGTTGGTAAACGAGTAGCCCAAGAGTTGGCGGTGGGTGGTGATGACTAGCTGCCTTCCCTCTAGTCTTACACTGTTAAATTAGGAACGGCTAGCGCAGATAGCCGTCGTGTAGCTTTGCGCGAAATTCAAAAACAAACAAACAAACAAACCCTTTCAGACCAAACGGTCGTAGATTGTTGAGATCTACCAATGTTACATATGTGTCTAAATATTAACGTTTCATATTTGTTGGTTTAAATCCACTTAAATAGATATGGCATAAAAGAACAACAAAGAAAGTATCTCTATCATAAGGCTCAGAGGGAAACTTGAAATAATGAAGGTCTATCATCTCTAATGAAACAAAATTTTACACTTTATCATTCCATTCTATGGGAATGAAAGGGGGATTGTGGCTTCTCTATCAATTAGAACTGATAGTAATTTTTACTTACCAATAGAAAGTCCCTAATACTTACACGTAAATAACGAGAAATATGAGATCGTAGAAGTTCCTTGTCATTGAAATACTCATTGTTTGGTTTGGTTTGAATTTTGTGCAAAGCTACACGAGGGCTATCTGCGCTGGCCGTCCCTAATTCAACAGTGTAAGACTAGAGGGAAGGCAGCTAGTCATCACCACCTACTGCCAACTCTTGGGCTACTCTTTTACCAACGAATGGTGGGAAAAACATTATAACGCTCCCACGGTTGAAAAGGGTGAGCATTTTCTGTGAAGGAGGTTCGAACCATGGACCCGCAGTTTGCAAGTCGAGCGCCCCCAACCACCAGGCCATGAAGTGTTCAAGCAATAACACATTTGGTGTTTGCAGACTCAATGTATATAGTTTTATTATTGATAATTTTAGATTATATTATTTTCTAGCCAATTAGAAGATAAATATCATTTCTGTAACTTTACTTAAATCTATCATCGTTTTGGGTTAACAGTAAGATTTTACTTTCTCAGTTAACTAGTACAGACGAAACGTCCTGAGCTAATTACTACAGACGAAACGTGTTTAGCTAACTATTACAGATGAAACGTGCTTAGCTAGACTGGCAGTTTAGTTCAGCGAGTGTTCTTGGAGTGATACCTGGCACGTCTACAAGAAATTACAAGAATGACGTATTCTAAATGTATCAAGGCGCAACTGCTGATATTAACTACGGTGACGGGCCACTCCGAAGTTCATGTTTATGTGAGGCATGTATCATGTGAATAGTCATGTCATCTGATGTGCAAAAGCCTGAAGTTCTCATAAATGTCCATTTGGCACTAAAAATTTTGTAGCACATGCAATGATCGGCTTGTCTAAAACGAGTGAATCAATGAGTAGTGGAAAGAAGGAGGAGGGGGTTTCTATGACCCACCGTTCGATCACTGGTGCTTCCAGTTCATCTACATTACTTGGAAGTTAGCCATGTACTCCAAAGCGTCGTCAGAGGATCCAATATATATATATATATATTAGTGTTTGATATCCTCTTCTTCCAAGACGCTGTTGACTGGGTGAGCATGGCGAGGCAGCATTATCATTCATAAGAAAAAAGACCTGACCAAATGCACCTGCATATGTCTAAGCCAATGGTTATAAGGCTGTGCCACTCATAGTGCCATGTCGTACTACCGACGATAACGATCTCTATCCATATCCAGTGGCACAGCAGTATGTTTGCGGACTTACAACGCTATAAACCGGTTCTCGATACCGGTGGTGGGCAGAGCACAGATAGCCCATTGTGTAGCTTTGTGCATAACTACAAACAAACAAACAAACTATCCATATTAGTGACCCCCAGTGGCACAGTGGTATGTCTGCGGACTTACAACGCTAGAAACCGGATTTCGATACCCGTGGTGGGCAGAGCACAGATAGCCCTGTGTGTAGCTTTGTGCATAACTACAAACAAACAAACTATCCATATTGGTATGCTACAACTAACACATGTGCGTCTTCCTTCCGTAAAATTTCAGTTAGATCTGGTCCCTGCCAGTCTGCACATGCGCACACGTCTCGTCTCCGGCTGCGATTGGAAGCATGATTCATCTTTGAACAAGGCCATCGTCCCACACGTCATTCGAAGAAACCACATGTTCCTTACATCAGGGATGAGGGACTATTATAGAACGATGAGTTGGCGGAACACCCACCATTTCTCGTCTTCGATAAAGGTTAACACCACTAATCATGTTTTTGACCATCTATGTGCTGATATTTTTGTTCGAGTTGGTGCTTGAAAACGTTGGTTCATTTGAGGAGCTAAGGCCTGCAGGTTGCTTCCAACCCATATAGTCAAATATCCAACAATAGACTACACTGTACATTTCCTCTGTGAACTGTAATGATGACCAGAAAACGAGCCCATACTCAGCTAGTTACACTTGTAGTTACATTTATGTGTTTGACCAGTTTCTAGACGCAATAGAAATCTTCAGATGTCTGTATTGGAGTCTTGGCATGTTTTACTGTCACTGGGCTTTTGCTTAAACTACTTATTGAGAACACATGCGTTTCTTTAGCTGAAATGTGCATGCCAGATCACGTGACTGGTCTTCAGAGACTTGTTACATGTTAAAACGTTTTCAGAGGTTCCATTAACATTAATTATTAATAGATTATCCAATATTCTTTAATTATTTTGAGTAGTTCTACATCTGTTTGTCGTTAACCTCCTTTAAGATTTTTGTATTTTCAACTTGAACAGTGCCTAACACAACACATCGGCCAAACAACCAGGTCTGGTACCTATTGAAGTTTCCATACAGCCAACCCTATTTTAAAATTACTGGCCAAAGGGAAAGCAACCTGTCAGCAGCAGCCACCTCCTGTGATGGTATTGACTGTCACACATACAACGTCCCTACAAATGAAACAGTGGAGCTCTATTCCTCCTTAAAGAACTTCAATGTTTTTCAATCACACACTTAATGTTTCTCAAGAACAATTCTCAAGCCAGAAATGTTTATAAAATATTAATATGTATAAATCATCATAATGTTTTCCATCGTCTGAGTTTAAAGAATATTAAGGTTTAACTTTTAATTTCGTATCATTTACTTTTTAAATTTGTATTTTAATAGAGTTAGTTATAAATGTCGCGCAAAGCTACTCTAGGGTTATCTGCCCTAGCCTTTCCTAATTTAGCAGTGATAAACTAGAAGGAAGACAGCAGGTCAACACCATCCACCGCCAACTCTGGGCTATTCTTTTACCAACGAACAGTGGGATTGACCGTCAGGTTATAACGCCCCCATTGCTGAAAAGGCGAGCATGTTCGGTAACGGGGATTAAAGCCTCAGATTGTGAGTCGAGTGCTCTAACCATCAGTTAATAAAGAAGAAAAGTAACTCCACATGGTGAATGATATCGAGTTATTGTCACGTGGTATTAAAAATTACACCATCTCCAGAATAAGCATTTCAATTTTTAAGTGACATGACCACATGTGTATTAGTTGCTACACCCATAGATAAATACAACAAAAACAACGAATACAAATAATGGTGGGGTATTTGATTTAAAAAAAAAACAGATCGTAAGAAACTATTATTGAACATATTGAACAATCGTTAATATAATTGCCCTAGTACTTTCCAAATAATACACGAATGACAGTCATCTACTTCAGCTTGGGTTTACATACCAGCAATAGTGATATAAAAATGAGAACTAAAATAAAGCTATACAACGATGTATTTTGTTTTATTTTTATTTTTTTGTCTACTGATTTTTATTCCTAATTCATATTGATTTCACTGTCTTACACATTCGTAGACTAGGTAGGTTTGGGAAACAGGAAATATACCAATCTTTCACTACGTGTTCTATCATCGAATAACTCATCTTTGTTGAACATTGTGAGGAAGAGAGTCTGTGATATTACTGGATGAAGAGATGACGAATGTTTTATAGGAGAGAGTCTGTGATATTACTAGATGAAGAGATGACGAATGTTTTATGGGAGAGAATCTGTGATATTACTAGATGAAGAGATGACGAATGTTTTATGGTAGAGAGTCTGTCATATTACTGGATGAAGAGACGACGAATGTTTCATTGAGAGAGTCTGTGATATTACTGGATGAAGAGACGACGAATGTTTTATAGGAGAGAGTCTGTGATATTACTGGATGAAGAGATGACGAATGTTTTATGGGAGAGAA
>NW_013672197.1:21560-30855 GCF_000517525.1 Limulus polyphemus
GGAGAGAGTCTGTGATATTACTGGATGAAGAGATGACGAATGTTTTATGGGAGAGAGTCTGTCATATTATTGGATGAAGAGATGACGAATGTTTTATGGTAGAGAGTCTGTCATATTACTGGATGAAGAGATGACAAATGTTTTATGGTAGAGAGTCTGTGATATTACTGGATGAAGAGATGACGAATGTTTCATGGAGAGAGAGAGTCTGTGATATTACTGGATGAAGAGATGACGAATGTTTTATGGTAGAGAGTCTGTGATATTACTGGATGAAGAGATGACGAATGTTTTATGGGAGAGATTCCGTGAGATTGCCGGGTGATGAAGTTGTGTGTGTTACGTAACCTATTTAAACCTATGTTGACTATTTAATGCATAAAGCTGGAAGGCCCCAAAGGAAATAAGTTGATCATATCCTTCAGAGAATACTTTCCGAATAAGTTGATCATATCCTTCAGAGAATACGTTCCGAATAAGTTGATCATATCCCTCAGAGAATACTTTCCGAATAAGTTGATCATATCCCTCAGAGAATACGTTCCGAATAAGTTGATCATATCCCTCAGAGAATACTTTCCGAATAAGTTGATCATGTCCCTCAGAGAATACTTTCCGATTAATTCAGTAAAATCACGCTAGCTTTCTAATACCAACTCCAGAGGCAAATATAAAACTCTAAAAGAAGAGCTAATTTGGAAAAGTGAAGACTTCATTCTTGGCTTTGTAATATCTGCTTCATTGAATTAATTGTCCTAAGCTTTTATTCTACGTACGGTCTTATTACCTTTTTGTTGTTGTTATTGTTCTGTGGTTTCAGTGCTTTAATTTCTAACACACTGATTCATAATTTTGCTAAAGATTGAGTTTTAATACACAGCAGCGGATAGAGTCCAATACTAAACAACCACCGTTTCTTTCATGTAAACCTTACTCCTTTATGTAACAACCTTCTGTACTTGTTATTTTGGCCCGCCATGGCCAGGTGATTAGGGCGCTTGATTCGCAATCTCAGTTTCGCGGGTTCGAATCTCCATCCCACCAAACATGCTCGCCCTCTCAGCCGTGGGGGCGTTATAATGTTACGGTCAATCCCACTATTCGTTGGTGAAAGAGTAGCCCATGAATTGGCAGTGGGTGGTAATGACTAGTTGCCTTCTCTCTAGTCTTACACTGCTAAATTAGGGACGGCTAGCGCAGATAGCCCTCGTGTAGCTTAGCGCGAAATAAAAAAAAACAAAAAAACAAATCAATCTTGAAGTGAATAACAAATATGATTTGTTATTTAAATTTACTTTGAAAAAGAAGCTATTATTATTTTTCAGCTTTTATAGTTTTGGCAGAATATTTAAGTCCGAAAGTTCTTAGAACAAACTTATTCGCGCCTCTACATAGTGTCTAGTAACTGATCGTTAATCGTGTGTAGCAGATGATACAAAGGAAACTATAACTTAAAGACCATATTTTCAATCCCGTATGGGTTATATGTTTGCGGGAAATAAGTATCAATCGAATCACCTAATATTGACTTTTTAGATAAGATTCGATTATACTTTCTTTGTTAATAAACATTTGCTTAGGCTTAGATATAATTCCAAAACTAAGTACCTGAATTATAAAACCATTTTGTAAAAACATTAAAATGAAGCTTATATATGTTTGGCTTATAATGTGAATGAAATTTAAATTACAATACGTCTCCTCCAAGTGGCACAGTGGTAAGTATGAGGGATTATAAAGCTAAAAATCAGGTTTCGATACCGGTGGTGGGCAAACGCAAACAGCCCATTGTGTAGCTTTGTGTTTAACTACGAAACAAATAATCAAATAATGTTATTTACGAAGTTATTTACTTAAACCCGACAACTTGTTAGTCGTGATAATTTGAAGCAAAAACCTTAAATTGATCTCTTAAATGATTTGCGCCCCAGTGGCACAACGGTATGTCTGCGGACTTACAACGCTAGAATCAGGGTTTCGATACCCGTGGTGGGCAGAGCACAGATAGCCCATTGTGTAGCTTTGTGCTTAATTACAAACAAACTTAAATGATTCGCGCCCCAGCCATAGCATATTTTATGAATAAAAATCACCGGCGTACGTGTAGATGTTCAGTAATTCGTAATATTATTTTGTGCGTTGATCAAAATGTTTATTAAACGTTTACAGTTTATTCAACTTTAAAAGCATTCTTTGACTGGGTTGAAACAAAGCACATGCATATAAAAAAATACATATTTACCATACGGCCTGCTTTAAGAGTATTCTGTGGAACGTAGCCAATTCAAACACAAAAATATCACGTTTCAGAGGATGTAGATGTTTTCTGTTCATAGAGCAACTATTTTAGTTCAGTAAATCTACCATCTTTTGATGAACGTACAAATAAAAAAACTATTTTCCTGCTCTAATAATAACTACGTTCATGGTCGTCTTTCTTATTATTCAATAAGACGTTTTAAGTTAGAGTTTTTAATTATGGTTTTACTATAATTAACCTCAATTTTAGTTGATTCTGTGACGGAAACTTGTATTTCATTGGTTAACATTATTGAGAAGTAAATACATGATTAAGAGAAATTTTCACTTGAGATCAAAAACTCGTACTCATTTGTGACTTTCAAATTTGGTTAAAATAAAATTAACGAAAGGCCAAGACAAGAATTTAATTGATTGTTTGTTTGAATGCAAAGCTGCACAATGGGATAGCCTCTGTGCTGTGTTAGCCTCTGTGCTGTGTTAGACTTTGTGCTGTGTTAGCCTTTGTGCTATGTTAGCCTCTGTGCTGTGTTAGCCTCTGTGCTGTGTTAGCCTCTGTGCTATGTTAGCCTCTGTGCTGTGATAGCCTCTGTGCTGTGTTAGCCTCTGTGCTGTGTTAGCCTCTGTGCTGTGTTAGCCTCTGTGCTGTGATAGCCTCTGTGCTGTGTTAGCCTTTGTCCTGTGTTAGAAAAGGGAGATCGAAATCCAGTTTTCTCCAATGAATCATCGGGGTTGGGTGGGGGTAACTATAACGAATAAAAAAAAATGTTTTAAATGACCCAAAATATTGTTTACTTGTCTATTTTTTTGTGAGACGCATGGTTTGAAATTCATAATTTGGATTATAATCATTCACGTTATTCAGTGTGGCTTTTTATACCTTTATAACCCATAATCCTTCACGTTATTCAGAGTGTCTTTTTTATTCCCTTATAATCTATAATCATTCACGTCATTCAGAGTGGCTTTATTATACCTTTATAACCCATAATCATTCACGTTATTCAGAGTGGTTTTTTATACCTTTATAACCCATAATCATTCACGTTATTCAAAGTGTCTTTTTTTATACCTTTATAACCCATAATCATTCACGTTATTCAGAGTGTATTTTTTATTCCCTTATAATCTATAATCATTCACGTCATTCAGAGTGGCATTATTATACCTTTATAACCCATAATCATTCACGTTATTCAGAGTGGCTTTTTTATACATTTATAACCCATAATCATTCACGTTATTCAAAGTGCCTTTTTTATACCGTTATAACCCATAATCATTCATGTTATTAAGAGTGGCTTTTTTATACCTTTATAACCCATAATCATTCACGTTATTCAGAGTGTCTTTTTTATACCTTTATAATCCATAATCATTCACGTTATTCCGAGTAGCTTTTTATACCTTTATAACCCATAATCATGCACGTTATTCAGTGACTTTTTTATTACTTTATAACTATAATCACGCACGTTACTCAGAGTGTCTTTTTTATTCCTTTATAATCTATAATCATTCACGTTAATCAAAGTGTCTTTTTTATTCTTTTATAATCCATAATCATTCACGTTATTCATAGTGTCTTTTTTGATACCTTTATAATCCATAATCATTCACGTTATTCAGAGTGGCTTTTTTATTCCTTTATTACACATAATCATGCACGTTATTCAGTGTCTTTTTTATTACTTTATAACTATAATCACGCACGTTACTCAGAGTGTCTTTTTTATTCCTTTATAATCTATAATCATTCACGTTAATCAAAGTGTCTTTTTGATACCTTTATAATCCATAATCATTCACGTTATTCATAGTGTCTTTTTTGATACCTTTATAATCCATAATCATTCACGTTATTCAGAGTGGCTTTTTTATTCCTTTATTACACATAATCATGCACGTTATTCAGTGACTTTTTTATTACTTTATAACTATAATCATGCACGTTATTCAGAGTGTCTTTTTTATTCCTTTATAATCCATAATCATTCACGTTATTCAGTGTGTCATTTTTTATTCCTTTATAATCATTTACGGTAATCAGAGTTTTTTTTATTCCTTCATAATCCATAATCATTCACGTTATTCGGAGTGTCCTTTTATATTTTTATAATCCTTAATCATTTAAGTTATTCAGATTGTCTTTTCTATACCTTTATAACCCATAATCATGCACGTTATTAATAGTGGCTTTTTTATACCTTTATAACCCATAATCATTCGTTTTATTCAGTGTCTTTTTTATAACTTTATAATCCATAATCATTCACATTAATAATAGTGGCTTTTTTATACCTTCATAACCCATAATCATTCAGAGTATTTTTTATTCCTTTATAATCCATAATCATTCACGTTATTTAGAGTGTCTTTTTTTATACCTTTATAACCCATAATCATGCACGTTATTCAGTGTCTTTTTTATTCCTTTATAATCCATAATCATTTAAGTTACTCAGAGTTGTTTTTTTATTCCCTTATAATCTATAATCATTCCCGTTATTCGGAGTGTCTTTTTTATACCTTTATAACCCATAATCATGCACGTTATTCAGTGTCTTTTTTATTCCTTTACAACCCATAATCATTCACGTTATTCAGAGTGTCTTTTTTATATCTTTATAACACATAATCATGCACGTTATTCAGAGTGTCTTTTTATTCCTTTATAATCCATAATCATTCACGTTATTCAGAGTGGCTTTTTATACCTTTATAATCCATAATCATTCACGTTATTCACTGTCTTTTTATACCTTTATAATCCATAATTATTTAAGTTATTCAGAGTGTCTTTTTTATACCTTTATAATTCATAAACATTCACGTTATTCAGAGTGGCTTTTTTTTCCTTTATAATCCATAATCATTCACGTTATTCACTGTCTTTTTATTCCTTTATAATCCATAATGATTTAAGTTATTCAGATTGTCTTTTTATACCTTTATAACCCATAATCATGCACGTTATTTAGAGTGTCTTTTTTATTCCTTTATAATCCATAATCATTCACGTTATATTTTTATTCCTTTATAATCTTTAATCATTCACGTTATCTTTTTTATTTCTTTATAATTCATAACCATTCACGTTATCTTATTATTCCTTTATAATCCTTAATCATTTAAGTTATTCAGAGTGGCTTTTTTATTCCCTTATAATCTATAATCATTCCCGTTATTCAGAGTGTCTTTTTTATACCTTTATAACCCATAATCATGCACGTTATTCAGAGTGTCTTTTTATTCCTTTATAATCCATAATCATTCACGTTATTCAGTGTCTTTTTTATACCTTTATAATCCATAATTATGTAAGTTATTCAGAGTGTCTTTTTTATACTTTTATAATTCATAAACATTCACGTTATTCAGAGTGGCTTTTTTATTCCTTTATAACCCATAATCATGCACGTTATTCAGTGTCTTTTTTTATTCCTTTATAACTATAATCATGCACGTTATTCAGAGTGTCTTTTTTTATTCCTTTATAATCATTTACGTTAATCAGAGTTTTTTTTATTCCTTTATAATCCATTTTCATGCACGTTATTCAGAGTGTCTTTTTTATTCTTTTATAATCCATAATCATTCACGTTATTTAGGGTGTCTTTTTATTCCTTTATAATCCATAATCATTTATGTTATTCAGAGTGTCTTTTTTATTCCCTTATAATCTATAAATCATTCACGTTACTCAGAGTGTCTTTTTTATTCCCTTATAATCTATAATCATTGACGATACTCAGAGTGTCTTTTTTATACATTATAATCCATAATCATTCACGTTATTCAGAGTGTCTTTTTTCTACCTTTATAATTCATAAACATTCACGTTATTCAGAGTGGCTTTTTTTTCCTTTATAACCCATAATTATGCACGTTATTCAGTGTATTTTTTTATTCCTTTATAATCCATGATCATTCACGTTATATTTCTATTCCTTTATAATCTATAATCATTTACGTTAATCAGAGGGTCTTTTTTATATCTTTATAATCCATAATCATTCACGTTATTCAGTGTGTCTTTTTTTATTCCTTTATAATCATTTACGTGAATCAGAGTTTTCTTTATTCCTTCATAATCCATAATCATTCACGTTATTCAGAGTGTCTTTTTTATATTTTTATAACCCATAATCATGCACGTTATTCAGAGCGTCTTTTTTATTTCTTTATAATCCATAATTATTCACGTTATT
Source organism: Limulus polyphemus (assembly GCF_000517525.1). NCBI lineage: Eukaryota > Metazoa > Arthropoda > Merostomata > Xiphosura > Limulidae > Limulus > Limulus polyphemus. The sequence goes on from NW_013672197.1 coordinate 28,031, forward strand.
CAGAGTGTCTTTTTTTATATCTTTATAACCCATAATCCTGCACGTTATTCAGAGTGTCTTTTTTATTCCTAAATAATCTATAATCATTCACGTTATTCAGAGTGTCTTTTTATTCCTTTATAATCCATAATCATTCACGTTATTCAGAGTGGCTTTTTTATACCTTTATAATCCATAATCATTCACGTTATTCAGAGTGTCTTTTTTATATTTTATAATCCATAATCATTCACGTTATTCAGAGTGGCTTTTTTATACCTTTATAATCCATAATCATTCACGTTATTCAGAGAGTCTTTTTATTCCTTTATAATCCATAATCATTCACGTTATTCAGAGTGGCTTTTTTATACCTTTATAATCCATAATCATTCACGTTATTCAGAGTGTCTTTTTTATTCCTTTATAATCCATAATCATTCACGTTATTCAGAGTGGCTTTTTTATTCCTTTATAACCCATAATTATGCATGTTATTCAGTGTCGTTTTTATTCCTTTATAACCCATAATCATGCACGTTATTCAGAATGTCTTTTTTATTCCTTTATAATCCATAATCATTCACGTTATTCAGAATGTCTTTTTATATCTTTATAACCCACAATCATGCACGTTATTCAGAATGCCTTTTTCATTCCTTTATAATCCTTAATCATTCACGTTATTTAGAGTGTCTTTTTATTCCTTTATAATCCATAATCATTCACGTTATTCAGAGTGGCTTTTTATATCTTTATAATCCATAATCATTCACGTTATTCAGTGTCTTTTTTATACCTTTATAATCCATAATCATTCACGCTATCTTTTTATTCCTTTATAATCCATAACCATTCACGTTATACAGAGTGGCTTTTTTATTCCTTTATAATCCATAATCATTTAAGTTATTCAGAGTGTCTTTTTTATTCCCTTATAATCTATAAATCATTCACGTTACTCAGAGTGTCTTTTTTATTCCCTTATAATCTATAATCATTGACGATACTCAGAGTGTCTTTTTTATACATTATAATCCATAATCATTCACGTTATCTTTTTATATCTTTATAATCCATAATCATGCACGTTATTCAGAATGTCTTTTTATTCCTTTATAATCCATAATCATGCACGTTATTCAGAATGTCTTTTTATTACTTTAAAATCTATAATCATTCACGGATTTCAGAGTATCGTTTTTATTCCTTTATAATCTATAATCATTCACGTTAATCAGAGTTTCTTTTTATTCCTTTATAATCTATAATCATTTAAGTTAATCAGAGTGTCTTTTTTATACCTTACTATTGACACTGAATAAGGTGCATGATTATGGGTTATAAAGGTATAAAAAAGCCACTCTGAATAACGTGAATGATTATGGATTATAAAGGCCTAAAAAAAGACACTCTGAATAACGTGAATGATTATGGAATATAAAAGAATAAAAAAGACACTTTGATTAACGTGAATGATTATAGATTATAAAGGTATAATAAAGCCACTCTGAATAACGTGAATGATTATAGCTTATAAGGGAACAAAAAAGACACTCTGAATAACGTGCATGATTATGGAAAAAAGACATTCTGAATAACGTGCATCATTATGGGTTATAAAGGAATAAAAAAATTCCTTTATAATCCATAATCATTCACGTTATTCAGAATGTCTTTTTATATCTTTATAACCCACAATCATGCACGTTATTCAGAGTGCCTTATTCATTCCTTTATAATCCATAATCATTCACGTTATTTAGAGTGTCTTTTTATTCCTTTATAATCCATAATCATTCACGTTATTCAGAGTGGCTGTTTTATATCTTTATAATCCATAATCATTCACGTTATTCAGTGTCTTTTTTATACCTTTATAATCCATAATCATTTAAGTTATTCAGAGTGTCTTTTTTATACCTTTATAATCCATAGTCATTCACGCTATCTTTTTATTCCTTTATAATCCATAACCATTCACGTTATTCAGAGTGGCTTTTTATTCCTTTATAATCCATAATCATTTAAGTTATTCAGAGTGTCTTTTTTATTCCCTTATAATCTATAATCATTCACGTTACTCAGAGTGTCTTTTTTATTCCCTTATAATCTATAATCATTCACGTTACTCAGAGTGTCTTTTTTATACATTATAATCCATAATCATGCACGTTATCTTTTTATTCCTTTATAATCCATAATCATTCACGTTATCTTTTTGTTCCTTTATAATCCATAACCATTCTTGTTAATCAGAGTATCTTTTTTATACCTTTATAACACATAATCATGCACGTTATCTTTTTATTCCTTTATAATCCATAATCATGCACGTTATTCAGAGTGGCTTTCTTATTCCTTTATAATCAATAATCATTCGCGTTATTCAGACTGTCTTTTTATTCCTTTATAATCTATAATCATTCACGGATTTCAGAGTATCGATCTTATTCCTTTATAATCTATAATCATTCACGTTAATCAGAGTTTCTTTTTATTCCTTTATAATCTATAATCATTTAAGTTAATCAGAGTGTCTTTTTTGTTCCCTTATAAGCTATAATCATTCACGTTATTCAGAGTGGCTTTATTATATCTTTATAATCCATAATCAATCACGTTATTCATAGTGTCTTTTTTGATACCTTTATAATCCATAATCATTCACGTTATTCAGAGTGGCTTTTTTATTCCTTTATTATCCATAATCATTCACGTTATTCAGTGTCTTTTTTGTACCTTTATAACCCATAATTATGCACGTTATTCAGAGTGTCTTTTTTTTTCTTTATAATCCATAATCATTCACGTTATTCAGTGTCTTTTTTGTACCTTTATAACCC
>NW_013672197.1:31619-38987 GCF_000517525.1 Limulus polyphemus
AATTATCTAAGTTATTCACAGTGTCTTTTTTATACTTTTATAATTCATAAACATTCACGTTATTCAGAGTGGCTTTTTTTCCCTTTATAACCCATAATTATGCACGTTATTCAGTGTCTTTTTTTATTCCTTTATAACTATAATCATGCACGTTATTCGGAGTGTCTTTTTTATTCCTTTATAATCCATAATTATTCACGTTATTCAGGGTGGCTTTTTTATACCTTTATAATCCATAATCATTCACGTTATTCAGTGTCTTTTTTTATACCTTTATAATCCATAATCATTTATGTTATTCAGATTGTCTTTTTATACCTTTATAACCCATAATCATGCACGTTATTCAGAATGTCTTTTTTATTCCTTTATAATCCATAATCATTCACGTTATCTTTTTATTCCTTTATAATCCTTAATCATTCACGTTATCTTTTTATTCCTTTATAATCCATAACCATTTACGTTATCTTTTATTCCTTTATAATCCATAATCATTTACGTTATCTTTTATTCCTTTATAATCCATAATTATTCACGTTATTCAGGGTGGCTTTTTTATACCTTTATAATCCATAATCATTCACGTTATTCCGTGTCTTTTTTTATACCTTTATAATCCATAATCATTTAAGTTATTCAGAGTGTCTTTTTTATTCCTTTATAATCTATAATCATTTACGTTAATCAGAGTGTCTTTTTTATACCTTTATAATCCATAATCATTCACCTTATTCAGTGTCTTTATAAACCATAGTCATTCAAGTTATTCAGAGTGTCTTTTTTTATTCCTTTATAATCCATTTTCATGCACGTTATTCAGAGTGGCTTTTTTATTCCTTTATAACCCATAATCATGCACGTTACTCAGAGAGGCTTTTGTATACCTTTATAACCCATAATCATGCACGTTATTCAGTGTGTCTTTTTTATTCTTTTGTAATCCATAATCATTCACGTTATTTAAAGTGTCTTTTTATTCCTTTATAATCCATAATCATTTAAGTTATTCAGAGAGGCTTTTGTATACCTTTATAACCCATAATCATGCACGTTATTCAGTGTGTCTTTTTTATTCTTTTGTAATCCATAATCATTCACGTTATTTAAAGTGTCTTTTTATTCCTTTATAATCCATAATCATTTAAGTTATTCAGATTGGCTTTTTATTCCTTTATAATCCATAATAATTTAAGTTATTCAGAGTGTCTTTTTATCCCTTTATAATCCATAATCATTCACGTTTTTCAGTTTCTTTTTTATACCTTTTTAATCCATAATCATTTATGTTATTCAGAGTGTCTTTTTATTCCTTTATAATCCACAATCATTCACGTTATTCAGAGTGGCTTTTTTATACCTTTATAATCTATAATCATTCACGTTATTCATTTTCTTTTTCATACCTTTATAATCCATAATCATTCACGTTATTCAGAGTGGCTTTTTTATACCTTTATAACCCATAATCATTCACGTTATTCAGAATGGCTTATTTATACCTTTATAACCTATAACCATTCACGTTATTCCGTGTGTCTTTTTTATACCTTTATAATCCATAATCAGTCACGTTATTCATAGGGTCTTATTTTTACCTTTATAATCCATAATCATTCACGTTATTCAGAGTGGCTTTTTTATTATACCATCATAATCCTACTTCTGGGGTATTTATGATACTCTATTATTTGTTCTGTCCACATTTTTCAAACATCGGGCTATCCTGCATCAACCGAGGGTAATCGAACTCCTTATTTTAGCCTCGTAAATACGAAGACTTACCGCTGTCATGATTGGATTATTATTAAAAAAAACAACACATAATTTTACTCTGCTCCTAGTATTATGAATCCTGGTGTTTGGAGAAAATCAAATACAAGTCTGGGGACGACAGAACCATGTTGAACCTATGTACATTACGTGGTTATCAGTAATCGGAGTATCTTGCAAGGTTTGTGAGGTTGTATTTTACCTTTTAGGAAAGTATCTGTTAATACAGTATCTTTTAGATATAAATGTAAAACGTATCTACCTAACGGTGTTCCTGATGGCTTAGCAGTATGTCTGCGGATTTTTAATGCTTATAATCCGGATTAGATACCCGCAGTGAGCATAACATATTCCCTTGTGTTGTTCTTGCTCAATAACAACCCACAAACACCAAACACAGTTTATAAACGCAGCATTAACCGTGCAGTTAAAATTACAACAGCAGCAACCATCAACCTTCAATGACAACCGTTAATTTAAACAGGAATTTGAGTTTCTTAAGCATTTAAATATCTCGAAAACTCAACGCTGACTTCATTGTTGTTATGTTGTAAATAAGCGGTTTGAATCTAGTTTCTGGAATTTGAAAACTGTAGTTGTAACGAAAACAGATAATAGGGTTAACTCGTAATATTTTAGAAATCCGTGGAATACTAATAAGAGTGCATTGTTTGTGTATTATAAGAATGATACCTTAAATAGATGAGCTGTACATCACTTTAGATGTGATTATTATTGCTGTTTATCACTAGGATAATTAGCAATTATGCGATCAACTTTCCATTGTTTTATCAGAAATGAATTTTGTAGAAAGAGAGTAAACCACAAATATGTAATTCTGTGCTCAAAAAAAAAAGAAAAATACCACACTAGAAATCGGGTTTCGATACAGATAGCCCATTATGTAGTTCTGTGCTTAACTTCAAACAAACAATCAAAAGCTCAAAAATATATGTATTTTATTTTTTTTCTTACAATTAACGTTTACACTAAAATAGTTTATACTGAAAATCTTTGTCAAAGGAGAAATAAAGCTTCTCAATCATTGGCTGAGTTTAATTAATACCCATAATGTATGGAAAAAATGTGTTTGATTGTTAAACTCCTATCTCGACAAGCTGTTGCTGTGGTTCACCATCGAGGTAAAGGACATATTTTTTGTTTGCTATAAATTCTGTATGAGGGCGCTAACTACTTTATGTGTGCATTATATAAAGGAAAAAGACAAACTTTCAACGAAACCAACATGAAAAACAAAAAAAAAGGTTACATCCTTGGTAGTCCGAGTTTCTTAAAACATCTGTGCTTTAATGTTTTACTTTTTAGTGAAACAGTTAGATTATAATTGCTAATAACAAGTGCGTGTGTGTTACATTAGAATAATTATATTTAATAGTTTAACAGAAAACGTGACGAAACTGATATTTTTTTCAATTTTACATTATTGATCTTTTCTCATGGCCGAAGGGATCTCCAGAAAAAAATTAGTAGAATCTGAAAATGTATAAAGATATTTAAGTCTCTGTTACAGAATAAACATGAAATGCCCTTCTGTCGTATACTTTTCATATCGCGCGAGACAGAAATATTTATTTGTCTCGTATGTTAATGAAAAATTAAAACCAACAAACGATTGAGGGTCCAGAATCATATTACACATATAAACAATGGACAGCTCACGCTAGTGTAAAAAAGTATGAATTCTTTATTCGTGAATGCTAAACTAATTCTATTCGCTGAGGAATTGCAATAAAAGTGTTTCTTTTCACAACAAAGGTCAAAATCCAACTTAGCGATTGTGCCGGCTAAGTGTGGTGTAATAGATAATCTTGGCTTCAGGCTGGCTAACAGAAGCGTTGGTGTAACAGATAATCATGGCTTCAGGGTGGCTAACAGAAGTGTTGGTGTAACAGATAATCATATTTTCAGGGTGGCTAACAGAAGTGTTGGTGTAACAGATAATCATGGTTTCAGGGTGGCTAACAGAAGTGTTGGTGTAACAGATAATCATGGTTTCAGGCTGGCTAACAGAAGTGTTGGTGTAACAGATAATCATGGTTTCAGGCTGGCTAACAGAAGTGTTGGTGTAACAGATAATCATGGCTTCAGGGTGGCTAACAGAAGTGTTGGTGTAACAGATAATCTTGGTTTCAGGGTTGCTAACAGAAGTGTTGGTGTAACAGATAATCTTGGCTTCAGTTTGGCAAACAGAAGTGTTGGTGTAACAGATAATCATGGTTTCAGGGTGGCTAATAGAAGTATTGGTGTAACAGATAATCTTGGCTTTAGGTAGATAGAAGTCAGTATTAGAACAGCGAAGCTGATCTTATGTAAAACTGTACATTCTATGTTTCTAAAGTTAAAGTCTGTTTGTATAGCACTGTTCACTCTACTATCCTTTTTCATTCACTATATTTTCTTAATGCTTCTCCAGAGTGGGTGGTTGGGAGAATTGGAATTTGTTACTTAACAAGGTGTTAAGAAGATATTGTAATATTACTGCTATCGTACCTGGAGTTACTTATTTTACACGTAGAAGGAGGATGTCGTTCAATACCATCTATGTTAACGCCTCACAAAAGAGTCTCTATTCCCTAACGATTACTTGAAAACTCGTGCTGGCTTATCTGTAGTGAACTTATCAAAGATGAACTTCATTAGAAGCCCGTTAATTACCTCGCCATTCATTTAAGGGCTTAGGTTAAATTTGTTTTACCTCATACAAGGTTATGTATTGATGAAGTATAACATATCATAGATTATCTAAATAAACACATGGCTGCAGCTGTTCGTATCGCAGCTCATGTCAAGTTGGTTTATCTCCCAAGATCGTGACAGACGTGTTTACTTTCTAACTGTAGAGACAATTTTCCTGTAAACGAAAACAAACATTTAAAATGTATGTAATGATGTATCATGCGGATCCCTGTATAATATTTAACAACTCAGTACTAGTGACAGATTCTAACCAAACCTTTGAAGACAAAATATGTTTAACGTCGATGAATTCGGGAATTTTGTAATTTATATTTTATTTTTTAAAGCTAGTAGCAAGATCCAATACGTTGTTAGTTTTGCATTTTGGTAGTACAGTTACCATCATCAGGGCTCTTAATATATTGTAGCACAATGTACTTGAAAATATGTTACGTCACATAATGTCTTGGAATGTTCTTCATACACTTTTCACTTTCACACCTTCTCTGCAATTTATTTTCTATTTCACGACCACGTTTCCTTGTAACACAAGTCTCTGATCTTGTTGAACTTGGTCACCTTAGAAACCATACTTTGTTCCATGGAACTTTATTTGGTAGCCCACTCGTTGAAACAACGTGTTCAAACCTAGTTCCTTTTTGTGGGCACTGTTTTACACCAATAGCATGTGTTCTCAAAATCTTTCGTGTAGTGTACAACCAGTTTCACCAATATTTGTCTTTGAGCACTGTGTACATTATATTTCACATGCCACATTTCCAGTGGCACAACTTCTTTCTCAACCACTGCTTTTTGCGTAGCATTTTTTTGACAGTAAAATTATTACGAATTTTCAGATCAAATTGAACAAGGAACTATTTAAATGTTTTCCAGGTTTTTCCATCAATCGAATATTAAACCCTGATTTACTGACAGCCTTGTGAACGTGAACATAAAAAGTTTGTGGTTGTATTTATTCTAATAATGATTAAGATGAAAAATGAAACTGGAATAAATTTCACTCTAGAAGTACTAGCCTTTTAAAGAAGAAAGATGATTTACTATGATACTATATGTTACTGCATATTGCTTTATACTGAATAATTACACCCAGTGTAAAGAATTGATGATAAAACTGAGTGAAACTACTTATAGGCTCAAGAGCAAGTAGTAGAATTAATTACAACATTAAGGGTATTTTTGTGGAATGTAAGAGACCCTTCAACCATTAACCCGCAAACAATAAGTAATTTAAAAAAATCTAATGTGTTTTAAAAGAAGATTGGGCAGACATCGGGAAAACTACGTTTAATAAGCCTAATTTGTTTGTTTGATATGCATGTTATCACGAACACTGACCTAAAATCAAGGCGCATATTTCTAGTTTATGTATGATCTTAGTGGCTCATCTAACGAGAATCGAGCAACAACTGCAACAAAACGACCGACAGTTGTAACTTGAAGCACAACCAGGCAACAGCCAAAAGAACAACAACAAACACCTTACAAGAAGATTCGCATGAGATTATAAATAGCGATAACATATGACGAGAAGAACGTAACATCGATTTGCTATTTCTGTTGTGTTTTTATGTACGAAATAATATCTTTTTTTTTTTTTCGCGTAGGACTACTATAAAACACAATTTAACATGTCCAGTTCACAAACTGTTTAGACTTTATAATAGTTCGGTGCAAAGCTTAGTGAGCGAAAAAGCAAAGTTAAGTTTCTGCCACTATTTCTGCTTCCAACCACTAAACTGGAAGTATGACAAATATTAAATATAAAACAGTTCGGTGATACTTGTGCCATTCTTTCATCTTTTTTAACACTTCAGAAAATAGGGTAAAATATAGGACAAATATTGCTTTTTTTTCAACAATCCTTTTGGAGTAGATGACGTATAACCAGTTTTAATCCCATCCAAGATGTTCAAAAGAAAAGCACATAAATTACATTCCTGATAAAAGAGGAGAGGTTTAGACGACAAAACTATTTGATGCATTACCTTTATAGTAATCCTGCTTAGGGCTTTAAATAGCGACACAGACCTAATTTCTACACAAATGATTCTTTATGAAATGAAGAAGCATTGGTTTAAGTCAAAAGCTTTAAGGCTACGAATTTTTATTGCATATTTATCACAACGAATATTCCTGAGGGTTTTCTAATTCGCCACATATTTTATATTAATTTATTCACTGATAATTGTGCCTATCTTATGGGGAAGATTTGTATTTAAAATATTCGATCTGGTAAGTAATTACCCTCACAATTCATTGAAAAATGCTGTCTACACACAACACCTTAATGGGTATCCGTAAGTTCGAGATTTTTCGGAATAACATAACTTACACGTGAGGTTTTAATTTCTTTTCATTCATTCTTTCAAACCCTCGAGATGAAAATTATCTACAATATCTATATGCATAAATTACAACGGAAAGTAATAATTGTGTTTCTTTTTTAATTAAAACTGAAAAACTACCTATTACATTATAATATTCATAGACTACAAAACGAAGGCTGAAATGACACCATAAACAAAAGATGAAATATGTTTGGTAATTTTAGATAATTACGTGAAAGTACACAAGAGCTCTCTCTCTTCTATTTATTTCTCGCTTGGGAGCCATACAATAGGGTGAAGACATCTAGTTAACACCACCCACGGGTTACCGTAATAGTATACAAGAGCTATCTTCTCTATTTATTTCTCGCTTGGGAACCATACAATAGGGTGAAGACATCTAGTTAACACCACTCACGGGTTACCGTAATAGTATACAAGAGCTATCTCCTCTATTTATTTCTCGCTTTGAAGCCATACAATAGGGTGAAGACATCTAGTTAACACCACCCATGGCTTACCGTAATAGTACACAAGAGCTATCTTC
>NW_013672197.1:39565-43343 GCF_000517525.1 Limulus polyphemus
ACACTAGGGTGAAGACATCTAGTTAACACCACCCACTGGTTACCGTAATAGTACACAAGAGCTATCTCCTCTATTTATTTCTCGCTTGGGAGCCATACAATAGGGTGAAGACATCTAGTTAACACCACCCACGGGTTACGTAATAGTATACAAGAGCCATTTCCTCTATGTATTTATCGCTTGGGAGCCATACACTAGGGTGAAGACATCTAGTTAACACCACCCACTGGTTACCGTAATAGTACACAAGAGCTATCTCCTCTATTTATTTCTCGCTTGGGAGCCATACAATAGGGTGAAGACATCTAGTTAACACCACCCACGGGTTACCGTAATAGTATACAAGAGCTATCTCCTCTATGTATTTATCGCTTGGGAGCCATACACTAGGGTGAAGACATCTAGTTAACACCACCCACTGGTTACCGTAATAGTATACAAGAGCTATCTCCTCTATTTATTTCTCGCTTAGGAGCCATACAATAGGGTGAAGACATCTAGTTAACACCACCCACTGGTTACCGTAATAGCGTATCAGAACTTGGCTGTTACTCTTATAACGCACCTATAGCCCCAAAGAGCAGAGTGCAAACTGTTTTTGCAGCAAGGGGACGCGAACCACGGACCCTCAGATCTACACCTCGCCCAAAAGATGAAATAGATTTGACTGGAATAGTCGAACTTAGAGACGTTATTACACCAGAGTGTTCTTTTTACGACCTTATTACACCAGAGTGTTGTCTTTACGACCTTATAACACCAAACTGTTCTTTTTACGATCTTATTACACCAAACTTTTGTTTTTACGACCTTATAACACCAAATTGTTCTTTTTTACGAAAAAGAACAATTTGGTGTTATAAGGTCGTAAAAACAACAGTTTGGTGTAATAATGTCTTAAAAAGAACAGTTTGGTGTTTTAAGGTCGTAAAAAGAACAATTTGGTGTAATAAGGTCGTAAAAAAGAACAATTTGGTGTTATAAGGTACGACCTCATTACACCGAATTGTTCTCTTGTGTGAAAAAAAACTTTATTACAAATGTACAGCCCCCCCCCCAGTGGCACAGCTATGTGTCTGCGGATTTATAACGTAAGAAACCGGGTTTCGATACCCGTGGTGGGCAGAGCACAAATAGCCCATTATGTGGCTTTGTGTTTAATTACAAACAATACAAATGTACGACGTTTCAACAAACTTATGTCGTCATTAGATACAAGTAGTTTACCTGCTGATGACATAAGTTTGTCGAAACTTTGTACATTTGAAGTAGTTTCTTTCACAACCCAAAAGAAAATACTCAAAAAATGAATTTCTATGAATAATAAAAACAAACAATTATGGAGCGATATGATTCATACTCTTAAAGCGGATAAAATTATACAAGGATCCAAATTCAAATTGAGAGCTAGAAAATTGTCCTCTGAACATATAACTCTAAAATACGGTGTTCGATTCCCCCCACAGTTTTTCTGATTTGTTTGTTTTTTTAGAGCAAAACCACAATACCGTAGAGAATTTGGTTGTTTTAATTTTTCATAGAAATTCATTTTTTGAGTATTTTCTTTTCAAGGTATTTTAATTTAAGATTAATAAACGGGCAAGTCCTACTTCTTTGCGGTCTAATTTATTTAAATTAATCAATATTTTAATTGTTTATTTGTTTTGTTTGTTGTTAAAAACAAAACTACACAATGGGCTCCTATGCGGGTATAGAACCCAGAACACTTAGCGTTATAAGCCATTCAGACTAACTGCTGAGCTACCAGGAGCATATAATAGCACAGATTATAGTTTAAAGCTTTCAGCTTATCTATTTTTGTAGAATTTCGCACAAAGTCGTTTGATTTGGAAGTGATATACTAGGGGGAAGAAAGCATGTCAAGTGACGGGTTTTGATCCCGCGAACCGCATATTGTGAATCGAGCACACTAACTACCGGACCATGCCAAGATCCAGTTTAAGCCTGATTTGTTTCAACGTTATTACTTTGTAGCAGCCTTGACGGACAAAGATTAGAAAAAAAAAAAGATTTAAAGTTATTTTCTGAAATATGAAATGTTGCAAGTAAAAGAGATTATCCTTCCAGTAAAAATGGTTAAATAGAATTACATCTACAGTAGACAGCGGTTGATAAATTGGAAACTAAAACGAATACCATAAAAAAGAAAAAAGCGTTACAACTTCTAAAATTATTCCAGCAGTGGTTATATAAAAACTTAGAAGTATAATATTTTTCATTTGAAATAAGATGTTATTTAATTACTCGAATAATTCTAGAAGAATCAGTTATTTGCCTTTAGAAATCTCATTCTTAATTGGTTTAACAAAATGTTTTGATAATGTCTAACTTAGGTCGGTATTGACATCCACATGTGGTCTTGAAATAATGAAACATAAGGTTTTGTTTATTTAACAGTTTTGTCGGAAGAGTTGAACATAAAAAAGAGAGTTAATAAGTACAAACATTATTGGACCAGAAGTTATAATAAGTATGTAAATATTTTAGATATATAGTTGTTTGTAAATATGAATAATTAATTTGATTTGGGAATTTTCAAGTAAATAGCAAACATAATATTTTTTTATCAGTAATACCGATACGACCCTTCTCCGATTGACAGTGACGGATTTTATTTCAAGACTTAATTGGATAAAGTCATCTGTTTGCATTGCAAATACAGGGTCACATGTAAACATGTAATTAATTCCAAACAACAACAACAACATTATTTAAAAGTCTACAGTACAAAAGCCGAAAGCTATTCAATAACGCATCTATTTTGTTGAAATAAAATAAAGAAAAAACATCTCAAGGATCCCCATAAAAATGTTTAGCACAAATTCTAATGTTTTGGTTGTGAATTTAAATAAATTTAGTTTATTAAAATTTCTTTAAACATGCTTTATAAAAAAGGTTCCACAAATGTGGAATAGCATTTCAGTGTTAAGGTGATGTCTATGGAAATAAAGATCTTGAATCAGCACAGAGCTATATAGGAGTACAAGCACTTATAATAGAACTTATTATTCTTTCTATTTCATAGAAATAAATCATTGCATCGTCTATAGGTTATGATAAAAAAAGGACAAAATAACTTGTACTGAAATGAAAGGCCGATACTGAAAAACGAAAGAAGAAACACGTTCTGTGGACTGATCAAGACATAATGCATTCCTCTTGTCGTTATTCTTATAGGCAAATAGAATAATCAAACATTTGAAATAAGATCATCTGTAAGGGACTGGTCGTCAAGAAAAATCGTCTTTTCTCCACCTCCAGTACCTTTTGCTTTGTATAGATGCTAGGCTGCTTTCAGTCATAAATCACCCACAATTCGCCTTTTTTATTTTTATTTTTCGTGCGAAACGTAAAGGATTTGGAACGAAAATAGTCAAGAATAACATTACTGATTTTCGATCCCATGAGACGAAACTGTCACAAACGTACATTGTTAAACTTTTAGTACAAAATAGGAACGAAATAACAACTAAGTGTCGTTAGAATCCACGAACATTTTTACTTTTGGTTCAGTATGTAAATCTTATCAACTGTCAAAATATTTTATCATTATTAAAATATAATAAAAACAAACGAGATAATGGCGTGCCGTTAGAATTTTTCCTTAATATACATTTTACAGATAGCTCAAGAACTGAATATATTAGGTCGTCAAGAAATTAATATCGCTTTTGTTTAGATGAAAAAACCCGAACACTTATATATATCAAAACAAAACATTTATTAAATGATATAGTTTCCAGTCTTATCGATGATG
>NW_013672197.1:44079-48903 GCF_000517525.1 Limulus polyphemus
GGAAGGTTATTATGTCACAAACCAAGGAACAGAAACGTATGGAAGGTTATTATGTCACAATCCATGGTCTCTGACTCTCAGTAAAGAGGGAGGAAGCAGACGAGACGAGAATCACCTGCATATCACATGATTAGTGTAGGTAAATACGGTGTTCCACTCGTACATGTGTCTTAATAAAGTGACCACTCAGCTTGATTCCCAAGTGTGTAACATTGTCTTATATGAATTAGATAGAAAGAAACATGTCGACACGAGAAGAGTACTTGGATAACATTTCATATATATATTTTAAGTAAGGTGTATTAAAACATATAAAAGAGGGAATTTCAGGAATTAAATTGTGAATTATTTTAATAGCAGAGCGTCGGCATAAGCCAAAACAATAATTAGTGGAAGGTTGGCTTATTTATAGATTTTAGATTTTTCAGGTCAGTTTCTTATGCGGGACTGATGCAATTAAATATGTTAAGCTATTGCATGTGGAATATCATTGTTTCAACCTTTGAGTTGTTCTGAAATAGTTTTATTTGGTTGCCATTATCAAACACAATTTTAGCATTTAACGCGCCAAAACGTAGATAAAGATCTCTGGCTTAACTCCTAAAACAGCAAATATGTAGCTCCTTGTACGAACGAAATTGATATTACAACACATGGTAAATCAGAAAATGTGTTTTTTAACAACAATAAACGGAAAAGTTAAAAACTGTCTTTAGCTCAGTATAATCTTCTTGTAAATATTGAGAGGACTATAGATGGCTAATCAGAATAATCTTCTTGTAAATAGTGAGAGGACTATAGATGGTTAATCAGAATAATCTTCTTGTAAATAACGAGAGAACTATAGATGGTTAATCAGAATAATCTTCTTGTAAATATTGAGAGGACTATAGATGGTTAATCAGAATAATCTTCTTGTAAATATTGAGAGAACTATAGATGGCTACATAACCTTTCCATCTATATACTTGGTTATAAACATCCACTTTATTATTTTTTTATTACTAAGCCTAAGTTCAAAGTTAAATGAAACTTTCAACACAAACATCTGAATACAAGCTTGTTTTAATGATAACAACAACATATTAACAACGCTGTAAAATAGTTTTTACGTGTTAGTTACTTAGTTGTGTGGTATGATAACATTAAACCATTTTAAAAATAATTTTTAAACTAATCAGTCGTGTTTAAAATTAATTCTAGCACTGCGTTTTAGGTGTTATTAAGTTGATGTCTACATGTGCATGTTTTCCGAGAAGCATCTGTATGTGAGATTTTAACCTCTGACATTGGAAACAGGAGAGGAGTTTTGCCCATTGGACAGAGATAGTGTAGTTTTACTGGAAAAATAAGAATATCATAAATATTTAAAGAAAAAACGTTTACCTTAAACACAAATTTTTTGGTCAATGTTTAGAAAAACAACACCAACGTTATAGCGAATTAAAGCACTTGCGTATGAATTACGCTTTTCAATTTAATTCATAATATGAATGACCCGGAGCATAATTAAGTACTCGAAATAATGTTTCTTATTAATAAATGTTTCCTTAATAACATGACTTTGGAAAATCGCCTCAAGCCACCGAGGAAGAAGTCATCACTTTAACCTTGTTTTTATTTGATAACCTAAAAGTTACATTTCTGTGGATGAAAAATATGTTTATAACTTACTTGCGGATTATATTTTATGAATGTATGATCGGATTGTCGAAGCTCTTCTTTAATTGATAAAAAGTATTGTTTTTTTTTAAAATATATATTCGTTCTCCATGTTTGAAGCTATCAATTTTCGTGTTTAAAAAGCAGAGTTTTCATGGTTTGTAAGCAGATGTAAAGCTGCTATATTTAAAGATAAGCTCTGATCCAACAACTCAAAGCACATTTCCAACTCACCCTAATGCAATACCTTAACCTGTTTTTATTTATCGTTTAATGATAAGACTGTCTGATATATAATTGAAATCTAAGATGATGATATGTCCGCAAATAGCCCCAACCTCAATAAGTAAGTTCACTTTCTTCAAGCTCCACTGGTGTCGCCTCGTACGTTACCATAACAACAGACACTATTCCTCTGGTGATCCTTTGCAGCCACAGAACGTGGGACATCACCGACTACAGAACTTGTGTTATGCACAATTCAGTGATATCTACAGCTCCACTTATGTGAGCGCCTTTCATTTCTTCCTTATCAACCGGAACACTGGCTGTCTTTTGGTGGCCGGAGGGCAGGCCAAGTGTTTGCAGCTAAAACAAGGAAAATCTAACATATTTGCGTAGCGACTGGTTCAACGAAGACTGTAAGATAAAACTAGAATTGTTGAATTTCTCTTGGACATCTGAATCTGATATAAAGAATCACTGTGTCCGAAGTGCCTATGACAGTTTGAGGCAGCAAACTAAGACTAGAGCACAGATAACACTCACTCCGATCTCTCTACTTCTTGGTTGCTTAGTATCCTTACTAGATCGCATATTCACAGGGGCGGATCGTGTGGCTTATTTGGAGATACACGCATATATTTCAGGTGAGACTTAAAGGTCGCCTAGTATATTGTGTTGCACTAAATAAAAACCTAGCTAAAGTTATGAAGTTTAAAATATGTATTTTTGTTTTAAATATGGTAATAAATAACCATCAATTGATTTGTTTACGTGAGATACATTAAGCTTGAATAAAGTCCGAAAATACACTAATATATATAGTGTTAGCTGTGTCATAACATAAATATGTTAGTTTTAACAACTGAAATAATACTAAAGTGTATATGCAGAAGTTCACTCTCTGAAATTTACTCTCAACTCTACTCTAACTCTTATAGTGAATGGTCTTTATCAGAGTGAAAGGAAAATCAGATAAAGAGGCTAACTTAATGTATATACATTGGAAGAGATTTCAGAAAGTATAGTTTTATATACAAGTGTTCACAGTGAAAATCCTCTTATAAGTACAGTTAAGGTATTAAATACTGACTAACAGGACTGGGAGAAGAGTTTAGAGATTGAATTTTCATTTATAAGAGTGCGAGTTTAGAGTTTACTTACTTATTGGTAATAAGGGTTAGAGATTGAATTTATTTTAACAATAGTAGAAGTAGAGTTCAAAGACTGTATATTCACTATAACTTATGGAAGTAAAGTCCAGAGATCGAACACTGACTTACTAGAGTGAAGCAAATCTTAAAACCGAAATTCAATTTCCAAAGAGTAAACAGAACTCAGAACAACAAAACTCTTGAAATTATTCATGATTTAAAACACTCACCAAAAAAGTGAGAGCAAATTTTAAAGTCTTAACATTCACTATAAGAGTTAGAGTAGAGTTGAAAGAATGAACATTCACTATAAGGGTTAGAGTAGAGTTGAAAGTTTTAACATTCACTATAAGGGTTAGAGTGGAGTTGAAAGATTGAACTTTCACTATAAGAGTTGGAGTAGAGTTGACAGACTGAACATTCACTATAAGGGTTAGAGTAGAGTTGAGATACTGAACATTCACTATAAGAGTTAGAGTAGAGTTGAGAGACTGAACATTCACTATAAGAGTGAGAGCAAATTTTAAAGTCTTAACATTCACTATAAGAGTTAGAGTAAAGTTCAGAGACTGAACATTCACTATAAGAGTTAGAGTAGAGTTGAGAGACTTAAAATTCACTATAAGAGTTAGAGTAGAGTTGAGAGACTGAACAATCACTATAAGAGTTAGAGTAGAGTTGAGAGACTTAACATTCACTATAAGAGTTAGAGTAAAGTTTAGAGACTGAACAATAACTATAAAAGTTAAAGTAAAGTTGAGAGACTGAACATTCACTATCAGAGTTAGAGTAGAGATGAGAGACTTAACAGTCACTATAAGAGCTAAAGTAGAGTTGAGATACTTAACATTCACTATAAGAATTAGAGTTGAGAGACTTGACATTCTCTATGAGAGTTATAATAGAGTTGTGAAACATAAAATTCACTCTAAGAGTTAGAGTAGAGTTGAGAAACATAGAATTTACTTTAAGAGTTAGAGTAGAGTTGAGAGATTTAATATTCACTATAAGAGTTAGAGTAGAGTTTTGAAACATAAAATTCACTCTAAGAGGTAGAATAGAGTTAAGAAACATAACATTCACTATAAGAGTTAAAGTAGAGTTGAGAGACTGAACATTCACTATAAGAGTTAGGGTAGAGTTGAGAGACTGAACATTCACTGTAAGAGTTAGGGTAGAGTTAGAGTAAAGTTGAGAGATTTAACATTCATTATAAGAGTTAGAGTAGAGTTGAGAGACTGAAGTACTAGAGGAAAATGATTCATTTCTAATATTGGAGTGAACTCTACTAGAGTTATTACTTATAATATTGGAGTCAACTCTACTAGAGTTATTACTTATAATATTGGAGATAACAATCCGACAAAAAGACGAGCTCTTCATAAGAAAGTAAGTTTGTATCATAGAGCAAACATTCAGTTACAGATATGGGACCAGAGCTGTTAAGGAAACGATTTACTTGAAATAACGAAAACAAAGTTTAGAAAGAGATTTGCTTACAGGGCAGAGGTAATAAAAAGTGGATCCCTTCTATTATAAAAGCGAAATCAGATTTTAGTAAAGAATTAAAAACAGATTTCACTGCGTGACGTATTATTAGAACAGTGAAAATAAGCATCAGAATAGGGAATGAAAACAAGTGTCAGACAGTTCATTTTTACTTATAAGAGTAGAAAGAACAAAACAACTACTAGATGAAGATGATTCACTTATAATATTGGAGTCAATTCTACAAGATGAAGATGATTCACTTATAATATTGGAGTCAACTCGACTCCAATATTAT
>NW_013672198.1:0-2960 GCF_000517525.1 Limulus polyphemus
CAATATATATATATTGAAATTTGCTGTTTGCATAAATATTCAACCCCCGTTAGCGGATTACAATCTTCAAGTCTCGCCATAAATTTTCTATTGGATTCAAGTCAGGACTCCAGAACATTCACTTTCTTCTTTTGAAACCATTCCGTTGTAGCTTTAGTTTTGTGCTTCGGGTCATTGTCCTGCTGAAATGTAAATTTTCGACACAGTTTTAGATTCTTGACTGACTCAAACAGGTTTTCCTCTAGGATTCGCCTGTACTTTGCGCCATCCATCCTCCACTCAATCCTGACAAGCTTCCCAATCCATACAGATGAGAAACGTCCCGATAACAATATGCTGCCACCACCATGCTCGACAGTTTGGATGGTGTTGACTGGGCGATGTGCTGTGTTGAGCTTGTGCCAGACGTAACACTTTGGATTTAGACCAAAAAGCTCAATTTTTGTCTCGTCTGTCCATGAAACCTTCTGCCACATGTCTGCAGTATCATTTACATGCTTTGTCGCAGACTCCACACGATTATTTTTTATTAATAGCTTCTATCTTGCCACTCGCCCATACAGGCCAGCTTTGTGTAGAGACCGGGATATTGTTGATGTATGAACACTGACTCCCATCTAAGACATGGAACTTTGCAAATCTTTCAAAGTCACTGTTGGTTTCACAGTGGCATCACTAACTAGTGTCCTGCTTGCCCGGCTGCTTAATCTGGGTAGTGACTGGGTGGTATGAAGCACATTCCACTTCTTAATGATGGACTTCACCGTACTCAAAGGGATAATCAGCGACTTTGAAATTATTTGTAACCTTCTCCTGAAATGTGCTTCTCTATAACCATATCCCTGACTTATTTGGAAAGCTCCTTGGTCTTCATGGTTGGTTTATTGTATCACTATGTGAGTTGTGGCTTGAACAGATGCATTTACTCTAAAGTCAAATTAAATCACTTTCATAATTTGTAACCTTCTCCTGATATGTGCTTCTCTATCACCTTATCCCTGACTTGTTTGAAAGTTCCTTGGTCTTCATGGTTGGTTTATTGTATCACTATGCGAGTTGTGGCTTGAACAGATGCATTTACGCTAAAATTAAATTAAATCACTTTCATTACACACAGACAGAGACCATTACAATAATGACCTTTCAAACTAATTTGTTTCCACCTGAATTGATTTGGGGTTGCCGTAGCAGCAAAGGGATTGAATACTTAAGCAATTGAAAATATTCTTTTTTTCTTATCTAACTTACTTTCATAATATCAGCGTTTCTTTAGCTTTCTCAGTTTGAGGTAGATTGTGTAGATTCTAATTATAAAGTCCCATTTGAAAGTTTCATTATTGCCAGCTCAGACGGAAACAAAATGTAAAAACTTTGCAGGGCACTGTATATATATATATTATATGATAACTGTTTACGTCTTTAAAATGCTTTAATATTTAATTTCTGTCGTGCATATTGATGTATAAGTTTGTAAATTATAGTATATTGATATATGTTTATCAAAAGGATGATTAGAAAAGTTTATTTAATTGCACCTCTGCAAATCATTCCTCTTATCATCCCATGTTTGAGTTTGGATCTGCAGGGGAAGCGTTTTCTTTTGATTCTTCCTCAGACAGATCAAAGGTCTCTTCAGTCTCATGTTCATTGTTTACATTTTTTGAGAATGATTCAAATTCATACTGTTTAATGTTGTCTACTGGTGTACATAGACCACTTAACTATCAATGTATGCCAATGCACTTGTCATGAAATGGGAGTTTATAATTCAAATTTATATATTACCTGAGTTTTATCCCCCCACAGTGGCTCAGCGGTATGTCTGGGTTTCGATACCCGTGATGGGCATAGCACAGATAACCCACTGTGTTACTTTGTGCTTAATTAAGAACAAACAAATCTGAGCTTTAATTTATTTTCAAAAATTAAATGTTTAACAAATTTTCGATCTGAATTTTTCTGTGTCACGTGATGCGTCTGAGCCCGATTTCTCAATATTCAAAAATTTATAGCTTCAGTCATGAGTTTCTATATTTATAACCAATGGAAACACAAAAACATTAGAACTATTTAATTTGGGCAGTCGTAGACTAACAATATGCCATAGTTTCTTCGTGTGCTAACTCTATAATCCTGCTTGGACGTGTAAAGGAATACTTTAACCTATTTAGAGCTTACTTAGAAAGCCAGGTGAATTATAATAGTTTTGGGACTTTCTATTCTGGTAACAGATGTTTGTTGTTGTTGTTTTTTGCATTCTAAAATACACATTTGAAAGTTACATGAATTCTTTGGAAACTCAAATTTACGAGAAAAAATTAGGCTCCCGTTTATACAGAGATCATGTGCTGTTTAAGTGAAACAACTAATGGGCTCCCACTGTGATTTACTGCTTTTCGTTAAGGAAAACTACTCCTGTACAAACAATAAAACTATAAAATTGAAATTTGAAGAAGAAAGCAGTTTACACAGTGAAGATAACTGAAAAAAAATAGGCATTCATAAAAGGAGAAAGAAGGTGTTATTCGTTTTATTACGTCTCTGCAGAAAGACATGTTTTTTCTTTGCTTAAATATCAGTGATTAATTTATATTTGTGAGCGAATATTTTATTATTTTAAAGTTTTGTTATAATAAGAGTTAAAGCAGACGATTGTAGAAAGTTTTGTTAATAACTAATTGGTGTCGAAAATATAGAAAGTGGCCAGACGACAATGTAATAAAGATATAAATAGCGTGAGACGAGAGGGAAGCAGCAGACAGGCAGTATTATACAGATAAAAGCAAAGAGGATATAGTTGGTGTGAAGTTAAGTAACGTAAATATGATAGGCCTAACGTTTGACATATATATTAGAGTGAAACTAACAGTGGAAAAAGATAAAAGAAAAATAAGTTTATTCCATCAAAGCAAAATTCTAAAGTAATTCAATCAGTCTGAGTGCACTTTGACAAAAGGAAC
>NW_013672198.1:3916-5253 GCF_000517525.1 Limulus polyphemus
ACTCAAAACCCTACTGAAGTAGGCCACCACATGTTCGTTTTCACCAACATTACTAGCATCACAATCCAGTATGTTCTGGAAGCTTTAAAAGTGGAGCTGAGGCCAATTTTTCTTTCAATGTCTTGAAAGCATGCTGGCAAGAAACTGTCCATTCGAACTTCTGGCCTTTTTTTGTGAAATCATGTAGTGGATCAGCTATAGTTGCAAAGTCTTTCACAAACTTCCGGTAATAGGTACAGACTCCCAAAAAACTTCTTAACTCTTCCACATTGTCTGGTGTTGGCTAATCATGCACTGCTTTCACCTTGTCAGGATCAGTGAAGCCAAATATGGAAAACGAAACCGCACAATCAAATATCTTCATAAAATTAACCGAAGTAGACAAAAAACCGCTATGAAAACCGTAGATCATGTGGTATTAGGACAGTGTTTTATGAAGGAGAATCGGAAAGTATGATTTAATGGTTAGAGAGATTCGATAGTATAGACAAGAAAGGATTGGTAAATATTCCACAATAACACTTCAGACTCACAATACTCACGAGAAGTAGTTACAAAATGTAATTTTATTGAAGATTATACAAACAAGAACAACAATAAAACTCTGTCAAGTGAATGTTTCAATTATATGCAAATACAACGTTAAACAGTGATAAAGTAATTTTTGATTATATATTCCTCAGGAAATTATCACACTATTAATTAGTGAATTAGTAATACAGTAAACACCCTGGTTAATATAAAACTTTTAAATAAAAGTATTATTGAAATAATATCATTGAAACAGATCAATATAATTATAATATTTATATATATATGAAACGTAAACACGAACAACACACAATTACTAATATTTTTTTATTGATTGTTTATTAGCCTTTAAAATTATGATGTTGCACACTCTTTAAAAATTAATGGAAAAGAAATGAAAAAATTCAACAAATAAGATTGAACTAGATCGGATATGTACCATTTGATGAATTTGTTTTTGGTCTTCATGATCAAAATTGAAAATAGGATGGGAATTTATTCATAAAATCAGTAAACTAGAATAAATATAAATGGATAAAACATACACTAATTCATATCATTAAACAAAAAATTCTATACTTTCTTTGATTTATTTATAATTGATAGTAACAAATACAAATAAATGTACCGATTTGGTTCAACATTAACCAAAACACAAATGTACCAATCTGGTTCAACAGTAACTAACAAACAAATGTTCAAATCTGGTTCAACAGTAACCAACAAACAAATGTACTGATCTGGTTCATCAGTAAGCAACAAACAAATGTACCAATCTGGTTCAACAGTAACCAACAAACAAATGT
>NW_013672198.1:5715-8872 GCF_000517525.1 Limulus polyphemus
ATCTGGTTCATCAGTAAGCAACAAACAAATGTACCAATCTGGTTCAACAGTAACCAACAAACAAATGTTCAAATCTGGTTCAACAGTAACCAACAAACAAATATACTGATCTGGTTCAACAGTAACCAACATACAAATGTACTGATCTGGTTCATCAGTAAGCAACAAACAAATGTACCAATCTGGTTCAACAGTAACCAACAAACAAATGTTCAAATCTGGTTCAACAGTAACCAATAAACAAACATACTGATCTGGTTGAATAATAGCCAAAAACAAATATACTGATGCGATTGAATAACAAGCAAGAAACAAATATACTGATCTGGTTCTACAGTGACAAACAAACAAATGTACCAATCTGGTTCAACAGTAACCCACTAACAAATGTTCAAATCTGGTTCAACAGTAACCAACAAACAAATGTACTGATCTGGTTGAATAATAGTCAAAAACAAATATACTGATGCGATTGAATAACAACCAAGAAACAAATGTACTGATCTAGTTCAACAGTGACAAACAAACAAATGTATTGATCTGGTTTAATAGTAGCCAAAAAGCAAATATATACTGATATCGTCGAACAATAACCAAAAAATAAATGCACTGATCTGGTTGAATAATAGCCAAAAACAAATATACTGATGCAATTGAATAGCAACCAAGAAACAAATGTACTGATCTAGTTCAACAGTGACAAACAAACAAATATACCAATCTGGTTCAACAGTAACCAACAAACAAATGTTCAAATCTGGTTCAACAGTAACCAACAAACAAATTTACTGATCTGGTTGAATAATAGCCAAAAACAAATATACTGATGCGATTGAATAGCAACCAAGAAACAAATGAACTGATTTGGTTCAACAGTGACAAACAAACAAATGTATTGATCTGGTTGAATAGTAGCCGAAAAGCAAACATATACTGATCTGGTTAAACAGTGACCAATAATGAAAACCGTAAATTAGGTAAAGGATCAACATTAAGCTGTATGCGTTACACAGTGACAGAGAAACTGTAGCTTAAGAAACGTTCAAGCTTATTCCGTTTCGGATAGACTAGAAAAGTATCCGAGATTTACATTTTTTAACACACTAAAAGTAAAATTTTCAGTGAACTATTTCAGTAGACCGGAAGGTCAGGTCTTAATATTTTCTTATTGCTAAGAAAGACAGTTAGATGAGAAAAAGGAGAATTCCAGTTATCGATATTTTCAATGGAAATGTGACAAATTAATAAAATCACAAAGAAGCTTGAAATGTTACAAAAAAAAACTTTAATGCAAGGCTATAGATACTATACGACATTGAAGGGATTTGTCGCAGAAGAAATGAACCACATTTAATGATAATAATAACAAGATTTTGTGTATTATTGTTCCCATTTATTGGTCTATTACTACTCACGAAATACTACGACATACCCAGCAGATCAGGATTACCCGGACTACCACTGCCACTACAACACCCCGCCAGCCGCCACCTTCTTCCAAACCCGCATCACAGAACACGAATAAGAACTTCATCGACAATCCCAATCAGTAGCTATTATTTCTCGAAAAATGGATGACGAAGCCACCACAGTCATGTCATCCAACTCTCAAAGGAATCATGACTAGGGCCTCCAAATCAGCTAAAGCCAAAATTCCCCTGAAATCTTACCTACCAGTCGTGGAACGACTAGTTAACTTCATGGTGAATTAAATCCAACATTCCCGACGTCGATGTTAAACTTTGTAATTATTTTGTTTTATATCTTTTTCGGGTCTCTGAAACACAGCATCTAACTCAACAAATCTTCCACAGTCTACATCTTAGGCACTAGTTAGGAACTTATTAGTGCCCCCCCCCCCCATCTAGTGAAAGTGGCTTTTCTCCGGGTAATCCGCCCCCCCCCATCAAAATTAAATCGGACATAGGATCTACAGATTCCCGTCCCCCCGAAAAGGGCCAATTTATTTGAATACCTTGCCTTAACCTCTTCACTTCTGCCTCTCGTGCCTCTCACGTTCTTACATTCCTCGCGAGTAAGTGTATATATATATATATGTACATGCATTGCATGCATTAACATGCGTTTCTTTTTTTTTTACGTTTCTTGTAATTAATTTCGCGAGTGGGGCGAAGGAGGATTTTCTTTATCCTCGAGTACCCCGGGAAACCAATTATTTGGATTCTATCTCGGATGTCCATTTAATTGATCCCTCCCAAACCTCCTGCTGTGCCGTGCCAAATTAATAAAATCTCTAAACAGTGACCCTTTATTTGATCATTTCCTAAAATTAAACTCGAAATATCAAAAACAAAAGGAAACGATATTAACACACTCGAATAACAGAAAAATTATCGTATAACAATGCAAACTAAAATAACATTTTGTGGTTTATCAGCATGCATCAGAAAACAAAAGAAAATATTACAACATATCTGAAAATTATTCATGAACCCTTCTTTGTCTACATTACTTCCCGTCCTTCAGTTTCCTGTGTCGTCCCAGGTGGACTTATTTCTTCCAGGTGACGCTGCTATAGTAGTCACCGGAGACTTTCTGTTCTTGTAGCGATTTGAGACGCGTCGTGTTAAATGCATGATT
This sequence comes from Limulus polyphemus, assembly GCF_000517525.1. NCBI lineage: Eukaryota > Metazoa > Arthropoda > Merostomata > Xiphosura > Limulidae > Limulus > Limulus polyphemus. Next base: position 8,317 of record NW_013672198.1, read on the forward strand.
GTCTGAAACGTACTAATGATGGAAATGCCAAGCCATAGTCCAATTTGTCCACCAACGGAGCTCAGAATATCCTGGGTCTATTAAGTAAAATAACAAACCATTTCTGTAGGAACAAACTGAATGGTACTACCTTTTGGATAAAACACAACACATATCTTTCACATACCCAATCCATCCAAATTCTATAGGAACAAACTGAATGGTACTACCTTTTGGTTAAAACACAACACATATCTTTCACACACCCAATCCATCCAAATTCTATAGGAACAAACTGAATGGTACTACCCTTTGGTTAAAACACAACACATATCTTTCATATACCCAATCCATCCACATTCTATAGGAACAAACTGAATGGTACTACCTTTTGGTTAAAACACAACACATATCTTTCACACACCCAATCCATCCAAATTCTATAGGAACAAACTGAATGGTACTACCTTTTGGTTAAAACACAACACATATCTTTCATATACCCAATCCATCCAAATTCTATAGGAACAAACTGAATGGTACTACCTTTTGGTTAAAACACAACACATATCTTTCA
>NW_013672198.1:9909-20114 GCF_000517525.1 Limulus polyphemus
GACCTAAACAACCTATGGAAAAACTGAATGGTACTACCCTTTGGTATACTTAATTAAAACGCAACACATATCCTTCATATACCCAATCCTTCCAAATTATTTTGTGCCTTTTTGAACCTAAAAACGGGATAAAACCCCGAACAGCACAGAGGCAACATTATAGTAAAGCTGGAATGAAATTTCAAACAAAGTTCAAAAAGATGGATTTCTTTGTGTTCATGTAACGCGCACAAGACATGAATTTCGTATAATTTGTTGAATAAGGAATAATTGTGATATACATTTTATAGCAGCGATTGAATTAACCAAACCACAGAAACGCCCTTGTATAGCTTGATATCTTATTCTAGTTCCACGCACGTAACCTGTTTCTTAAGTGAATGTGGAATTAATTACTCTGACATTCTATTTCATGATTTAGTGTATGAAGTAACAATTATTTCAACTCAATTGAAACTGACCAGTAAGTTTTAACCCTTTTGTCTGAAGAAAGTTTATTACTGAACGTCTTTGCTCTTCGACTTTAACATCACTGTGAAAAAATATAACAAATAATCAAACGTAGCATTTTCTCTAGGTTTTGCCAAATATTGCCCGTTTACTTTTGTTATTCAAGTTTTTGCACAGTCTTCAGTAAAATATTTTTGCAAGTAATAAAGTTCAGGAATGTCTTAAACTTTTACATATGGCGCTCAATTTGGCATTCAGAAATTTCACATCTTTCATTTCACTCTCTGAAACGTGCTCTCAGACGGCTCAGCGATAAGTTTGAGGACTTAAAGATCTGGTTTCGATACCCGCGGTATACAGAGTATAAATAGCCTATCACGTAGCTTTGTGCTTAACAACAAAAAAATATATAAACTCCGAGCCATGCAGACATCAACTAAGTTTAATTTGTAATTAGAGCTCATTCGAAAATGTTAGATACTACAGTATATGAATATTTATTTGTTCATTGTTATTAGGGCAAATCTACAAAATCTATATGAAAATGATCTGTATTTCTAAGACTGATAGCGTGCCAGACTGTGGATCCGAAGATTGAATAGCACAAGTGTTGGCAGTGGGCAATGTTGACTAGTTGCCTTCTTTCCAGTCTATTAATTCAAAATTAGGGACAATTAGCACAGCTCTTGCGTGGTTTTGCGCGAATATCCGAAATAAACCAAATTCAAAACACTACTAAATTGCTGCTTTTGTCGTTTCTGTCGTACGATCTGCCAGGTAATAAAATATTTCATTTGACATTTTTCAACTAAACTCACTAGGTGTTATATCTTCGATTAGGATTCCTCAGGTTCATTCGTCAGTTTGGTTGTTGGTATTTGTTTTATTTATCGGTTTAAGCGTATCATCTAGGTGTATTCAGTGATTTACAGTTTAAAAAATAGTTACCTACTTGTATAGCTTTCACATTATGACCTAAAAGTTTTGGTTCCGGGTATAAAATCGATTAGCTACATCAATGATAATTCTGTGTGCATCTTCGTCTAATATTTATGAGATAGCATAATTATTTCTCTAATTCCCATTAATTTTAGCGATAGGGGAACATTAAGACTAGTCTGTTAATGAAATCACTACTTAATACTTACTTGCATATCTTTACTACTTCAGTATTTTGGTGAAAAACAAAATTTACGGCGCTGAACCTACTAATACAGACTCTATTATCAATCAACAACTTGCTACTCAACCAACCAAACAATCAATCACTATTCATCTCTAATTGCGTGTATGTTTTTAAAGGTTATTCAAAATCCTCACCAACTTTCAAGAAAATATAATTTATTTTTGATGATAAACACAAAATTATACAATGGGCTCCACCATAAGTATCGAAAACCGGTTTTTAAATAAATAATAATAATAAAAAAAAACATGACTAGACCCGTTGTAATGGTGGCCTGCGAGTTATGTGTGTAGAGTCTGAATTGCAATTTACTTAACTCAATGAACCTATTTGAGGAAAACCTAACAAAATACTGACTTATTACTATGGATTATTCAGCGGAAAAAAAAACTCTTTAAGTAGATTTAATTCATTGTTTCACCTCCAAAAACTATAAACCTAGTTAGCCTAGTCTAACATTGATTAATAATTTTCTCTGGTCCAGGGTTACTGATGAAGGGTGGACTTATCCAAACCCAAGCTAACTCGGTGACAAGTATCGAATCGAATTGTAAAAATATGAATCCTAGTCTCCGGAGAAATATCAAATTTTGAATACTATAGTAAAAATTACACCCCCTCAAGGTGGCTCCTATTTAAATTAGTAAGCATGTCAAGTTACAGCGTTTCTGATACTTCATGTTTTGTCTGTGTGACCAATAACTCTTACCTGGTATTTTGGAGTACTGCTGTAAATAACAGTTTCCTTTGTTCGAAAGTATACTTTTATAATATTTATAGTTGATTTATCGGAACTGTCAGAAAAGAGAGAAACAAATTAGAAGAGCATGAGAAAATCAATTTCTTGGTTTTCTGATAAACAGACAGAATAATTTAGTTTAGGACTATAAATAAACAAGTTGAAGTATCCGTCCTATGTTCGGGTTATGAACTTAAAAAAATGTGAGGGTGGATGCTATTATAAATAACACAAAAATTCTAACTTTCACACAATAGCATAACATTATTGTAGCATTCATTATTACCTCACCAAAAGTTTTGTAAAAGCTTTAAAAACTCAATATGTATTTATTAAAAACATGGTATACACTGTGCGATGGTTAGGGTGACTTTGCAGGCAGAGGTAGCGATAAAAAGTGGTGGTGGTAGGGGTACTTTCTGTTATGGTCATTGGCCACGGAAGCGTCCTACGGGATGAAGTTGTAAGGTCACAGGTCAAAGTAGAAAGTTGATATAACGCAATCAACGCCTCTTCATATCAGCTTGATGATAGCTGTTGGAGTAAAAACTTAAGTTGAACTTATGTATTATTGCAATAGTGGCGACCATTTTTATCATTACATTCCTCCATAGAGTGCTAGCACACTCTCTGTGACATATAAGACGTTTATGTGCCCTCCCCTACAATGTGTGTACGGTGTGTTGTAGTAAATTTGATAAAGTTGTTTTTTCGGTGTAAGAATATGGCGCTATCTATGGATGTAGTTAACGTTATCTTACGTCAAAGATAATATACACCCAATAACAGTAATACTGGGGATGGGAGTTTGCAAACCCCCATTAACATGCCTCTTGTTCCAAATTATCATCTCACTTAGTTTGGTGGAGATTGGCCCAGCAACCTAGGAGTAGTTAGATAAAGAACAAACAGATGGACACACAGATATCTGTGCTTTACATATATAGATATATAATTTAATAGTTTTTTGTTTTGTGTAAGAAGGTGGCGCCATCTATGAATGTAGTTAACGTTAACTTACGTGAAAGATAATAAACTCTCTCGTTAATAACTGGGGTGGTGGAGGGGTTTGTGACCACCCATAAACATACCCCTTTCTCCAGACTATCATCCCACTAAGTTAGGTTGAGATCGGCCCAGCGACCTAGAAGTAGTTAAATAATGAACAAACAGACAGAAATGTTGTACAGTTAATGGATTGCAATATCGCTTCTGTAACAGTTGCAGTCCATCATCAGTTAACTGACCATTAGCGCATGCTCATTAACATTGTCGTTTTTGCTACGTATTTCGAGGCCTTGCATATTTTCCAGACATAATTCTTATTAGCTCTAAAATTGAAGCACTACATTAGGAAAGCAGACACACAGGGCAAGCTAATTTGAAGATTGTGTTATATTTAATTCAATGGCTAATACCAATAAGGTTTTTCAATAAGAAAATAAAATTAAAATTTTGATATAAAAGGAGACATTTTTGTATCCCAATTTCTAAAATGTCTTTCAAACACACGCATACACACACACACATAGACAATAAAGGTGGACTAATTTTTTAAGTAATGATAATGCTAGGCAACGAAATGGAAAATCATGTTTGTGTGCTTGAAAAACAACTCCATGTATGTTATCCCTTTATGAAATGTTTAGCACATGTTTATTAAGGCTAAAAACACGCCTCCTCCTCCCCCCCCCCCCCAGTAGCTAAGTGGTAAGCTTGAGAATTTATAATGCTAACAATTGGGGTTCAATCACTGTGGAGGGCACAGCACAGATAACACATTGTATAGTTTTTGCTTGACCAAACCAAAAACAGGTAAGAACACAGGGTTCAAATAATAGCATTATTAGTATTTCTACTGATTGAGAAATGTATGGGGTGTCAAGAAATGGTAGTACCAATGTTGGGAATACGTCGTGTTCCATTTGAGTAGTTCATCTGTTTGGTCCCCACCTGCACCCAGGTCTCACCTGTGGCTCCAAGTATTTATATGCAACTGTGGCCACACCTCAGTAAACTGCTTTGATAAGTAGGTAAACCAAGTAAGGTCTCCTTACACCTAGTAAAGGAGGGACTTGCTTATTCTTAGCATATGAATAGAGAGTCTGTAGAGAGCACATTTAGAGTATAGACTAAAATATATCTTTATTAAAGAGTTTTCTAATGTTCCATGCCCTCAACATTTGATGTTGAAACATGTATGAACTTTCCTTCTATATAATATTTTTCATAAATATCAAGAAGTAAGAGATATAACCAACTATTTTCTTTTCCTTTTATTAATTCAAAACTAACTTGATTTACAAGAAACTACATATTAATAACAATCATTTCAGATATAATTTTAAAGTAAGCATGTGTATTTCGAAGAGACTTGAAACTTCTTTTATGTAAATGCTAATAATAGTGCTATTTTAACTAGTTCGCACGAACCCACTGAAATCGCATGTTAGCCAATCGTGCACTAATACAGAAGTCTTATACATGTCAGCAGCTGCCACAGATAATCAGTAGGAATTAAAATATCATGAGTAGAGGAACTCACAAATAGTGACATGAAGAGATGTTATGGCGGAAGACTTCCTTAGCTTCAGTGGATGACCATGATGTCTTTGTTGCATTGTCATGCACTTCGCGATGCACGGCGTGTTGCAGCACCACCTTGTGGCCATTGAATCAAAGCTAATTTCATCTCCCCAGTCTGTCGAAACATTCTTATTTAATAACTATTTTATGAAATACAGATTTAATTCTGAATTATTTTTTTTATAACCGAAACCAGTGGAGTTTTTAAATATATCAAAACACTTTCATGGTCATCATTACACAGGAATGATTACCCATTATGATAAATTTTACATGCTTTGTGATACCTTTTCCTTACTTGTTGCCACAGGTGGAAATATGTACTGTTGCATTGATTTAACTCATTCTTCATTTCGTCTGATTTAAGGCCAATACAGTTTGAAATATATCACGTGGAAAATGTCTGGAACATCAGAAAGTTCTATTCTGCCAGGGGCAATTTCGTATTTATCACATTAAATTAAAAACAGAACAATAAAGTCCACTGAATAAAATATTTAAGGTGTCCACTTTACAGCAGAAGTCATATTTTTTAAACTTTTGTGATTTTGTATAAACAAATGTTATACAGGTCTACAGTAGGATAAAGCTTAACTTTAACAGTGGGGGGATTTTCATAAGATGACCATTATCCCTATGGCTGTCTAACGTGGTTGAGGCTGTCTTTGTGATTTTTTAATTTATATATATTTTCCGTGCCACATACATTTCTTTTTTGAAATGGACCGCACATACATTAACCATATTTGATGAAAAATACACCATACAAGATTATAAATTAAACGTTTTTGAAATAGTTGCAAATTAAAATGTAGCACAAACTTTAAATGCGCTAACAATAACTGACAAATCACAGCAACATAATATAAAAAATCGTCGGTAGAATAGACAGTAAAAGCTTTACTTTTTACTTACATTGATTTTCTTGAATCTTCATTCCATCTTACTCATCAGAGATTTGTCCGGACCGAATGTTATTAGAATGCATTTCATATTTTTTTAAAAAGCAGTCACACGATTCGTATTTAAGCTAACAGATTTAAGCCTAATAACTGACCAAAAAGCTTGAGTTACAAGTGATGTCTTCCATAATTACATTAATATTCTGTAGATGACAATTACTTCATATTTGAATAACTGAAACTATGGATTTTTCCTTAATAAATCATCATTCTTAAGATTACAACAACAGACTTACCTTGAAGAAACAGCATTCTGTAAAATAGAATAAAGTTATGAAAACTAAATTTATATTATTCAAATATAGCAAAACATTATACAAGCAGTTCGTTAGCTATTGATATAAAATACTGAATATCTTAGGCATTCGTATCAAATCAAAACCCTTTCAAAAATATCAGCAAACAGAAATATTTCATTTATGTTTTCTGACTTATGAAAGAATATAAAACAATAAATTCATGAGCAAAAAACTGATTAACAAGAATTCAGTATTCTATTTTTATTACACTATTAAAGTTATATTTTGAAGAGTTTATGCAAATAAGTTTGATAAAGCTGGCAAGAAAGTCATATTTCTACATAAATATTCGAATTTTCTTTAATTGTTATTTTAATCAAGAAATCGGATATATATCCCTTTCTTAAAGGTCTAACTACAAATCTTAATTATGACAGGGTATTTGACTGTGATATTAACTATGCATGAATAGGGAAACGCTGTAAAACACTCAAATCTGCAATACAACTCTTGACACCGATTATAATACCTAAGCCTAAGGGTCAGGAGAAGGTACAAATTGAAAATATCAAATGCCAGATTTCCATGCAAAGTTGAGCGATTTTGTTTATATCAGTCTTTGAATAATGAAACATAGATAAAACTAATTAATAAGCAATAAAATAATATATTACAGTGTTTATAAGCCAATTTTATGCTTTACGTTCAACTCAATGTTTAGGTAATTAATTACAATAGAATAACTTACCAGTATTTGTTATGTGTGCTTTGCTTTATTTTTGCCTTAGGCTACTACATAGTGCAGTAGAAAACAATTTATAAATTGGTTAAGAAGGCTTCATAAATTCTCGATTATGTCCATACTTCAAAACAGAATGTATCTGGGGTTGTATTGTTTGTGTATTTTTTAATTTTAGCGCAGAGCTAATCGAGGGCTATCTAAGTTAGCCATCTATAATTTTGAAGTTATAGACTAAAGAGAAGGCAGCTAATCAACACCGTCAACTACTGGGATAATTTTTATCAACGAATAGTATGACTGACCGTACCATTATAACGCTCTCGTGGCTCAAAGTGCAGCATGTTCGTGGACGAGTTTGGGGTGGGATGTGGAGTATAAAATGTTGGTGTCGAGTGTGCAAAAAGACAATACTTCTGAAGTAAAACATATTAAAACTGTCTAGAAGTAGGATGCTTTTTTTTTCAAGTTGAAACATTAGATTGACTTTGATTTTAATTTTCTTTTAAATCTCATACATTTCTGGCAAGAATTGAATTACCTTCATCCTGTCGATACTGCTCATGGACACAGTCATTTTGAAAGTATTTTCTCTGAAATAAATTATGCACAATAATATTTAGAAAAGCATCATGGGGTAGAATTAAAAATATACACATATTTATCGATTACAAATAAAAAATATATCTAAAAGTTTATCCAAACATTTTTTACTTTATCTAAAGAAATGTTATTGGCGAAATGTTTATCGTATTATTTGAGGTTGAAGTGATTTTGTACAGTAAATATGGGTGTTCTTCTCTTATATTAATATATATACGTAACACATTTACGATTAGCAAAATCGTAAATTATTAATGTTCTACGTCACTATCAAACAAAATAGTTAACTGACTGTTAGAGACACCATCGTGGAAAAGGTAAGATAAATGCACAAGTTATAAAATGAAACAATTTAACACGTTAAAATGTTTTGCTATATTTTTCAGTTTTTTTTTATGAATTACACATAAAAAAAAACCATGCTTATTATCTCATTTTTGGTTTCTAAAAGATATCTAAGAAAAGACAACTTTATAATATACATTGTAGTTAATTCAAAAATGAGAATCGGTAATAATATAATACCGTTTGGGTGTGCAGAATAAGGGCATGTTTACTCCAATATAAGTTGTTGTTTGTTTGTTATGGATTTCGCGCAAAGCTACACGAAGGCTATCTGCGCTAGCCGTCCCTAATTTAGCAGTGTAAGACTAGAGGGAAGGCAGCTAGTCATCACCACCCACCGCCAACTCTTGGGCTACTCTTTTACCCACGAATAATGGGATTGACCGTCACATTATAACGCCCCCACGGCTGAAAGGGCAAGCATATTTGGTGTGACGGGGATTCGAACCCGCGACCCGCAGATTGCGAGTAGAGTGCCCTAACCACCTGGCCAGTTGTTGTTTGTCTCTCATTGTTGGAGCTGTCGCAATATTGAGAAAGATCGTGACTTATCTAATACCGGTTGAAAACGTTCTTAAATTCGACCCGGTGTAGTTTCGTTCCTAATACGTAAATATAACTCCAACAATGTCGTTTCAAATGGGTGAGTTAAACATTTTATATTTTATGTTTGTTTGTTTTCGAATTCCTTGCAAACCTACTCGAGGGCTATTTCCGTTAGCCGTCCCTAATTTTGCAGTGATAGGGGAAAGTCAGCTAATCAACACCGCCAACTCTTGGGCTACTCTTTAACCAACTAATAGTGGGATTGACCGTCACATTATAACGGCTCTCACGGCTAAAAAAGGCAAGGATGTCTTTTATGACATTTCAACTCTTACAAGCAAAACATGATCACATACAATATTGGGTAAGTAGTTAACTGTTACTTTTGACAATATGAGTTTGCGTTATATTTTTTAAATTTCAGTATTTGTTTACCCGATCAAGAACCACACATACATAAAGAAAATTGCTAGGTGGTATCTAAAATAAGTTTAAGCTACTTAGTGCCCCCCCCTCCCAGTGGTACAGCGTTATGTCTGCTGACTTACAACGCTAGAAACCAGGTTTCGATACCCGTGGTGGGCTGAGCACAGATAGCCCATTGTGTAGCTTTGTACTTAACTTCTAACAAACAAACAAAGGAACATAGCATGTCTTTTCGGAATTCCTGAATAACGTCTGTGTAAAAAAATAACAAAAAACGTAGTCTATACGTGCATACGTAGTCTATAAGATGTATCGAAACACAAATTTAACTTACAGACAAGAGAGTGGGCAGTCACATTTCTTTTTCCCAGAGGACAGATGCGCTCGTACTTCCTCCAAACAACAAACTGTAAATCATATAGAAAATATATTTTTTTAAATATTGGTATTATATCTAAATCCTAAATATTATAATTAAATACCGAATGACAAAGGAAAATATTTAACTAAGCTCTGGAATATGTGGCAATAATAGTATACTTTAATGGTGATAATGCTTATATTTTAGAATTGAAACGTTAGAGGGAGTTAAACAGTAATTTCAAATGAAATATCCACACATCCTATCAATCTGTATGCGCGTTATTCAATATTTATTTTTATTTAGTGCAACATGCAGGTTCAAACAGAAATTACTAGTTTAACCGACTAGTTTCGGTGACACAGTCGGGTGAAATTTTATAATAAAGATTTTTATCTTTCATAGGGCCAAATAAAACGTCGTTTTTATTTTTTTGTTTACTTTTAATACCAATACTAATATTGATTTTTTATCCTTTGGTACTAAATCGATTTTAATTTTACTAATTCAATAACTCATTTGTAAATAAAGTTCTTTGGTAATTGTTTTGCATCAATAATTTTACGTAACGTTGCAATATTTACATTGCGTTAGCGAAATAGAATTTTTAGATCACTTAAACCTTCTTGTTCTGAAATTCATATTTTCAATTCTTTTTCTTTTCAGCTGATAATCATAGTGCCATCAAAATATTTTAATAATTCTTAAGTAATCTCAGGTTGTAAAATTTGTGTATCCATATATATAAAAATATGAGCCATATTAAATTGAAAGCACTTATACAAAAACATTATATCTTACAGATTGATCATTAAGTATACTGATATTGCCTATAAGAGGGTTTAATATCAAATGTATAAGTATCACTTGTACCAGACTGTACGGATAATAAATGTATTTAAAAAATGGTAACTTAATGGTAACTTATGTAACTTAATATGAAACAATTTCTGCCGTGGGGGCGTTATAATGTGACGGTCAATCCCACTATTCGTTGGTAAAAGAGTAGCCCAAGAGTTGGCG
>NW_013672198.1:20255-21043 GCF_000517525.1 Limulus polyphemus
GCGCGAAGTTCAAAACAAGCAAACGAACAATTTTATATTTCAGTAAATGTTTCGACAGCAAAGTTTCTATTTTTCTATTTTAATAAAATATTTATATGCATGTATGTATATAATCAAACACGTAAATACAGGGCTATCTGCGCTAGCCATCCCTAATTTAGCAGTGTAAGACTAGAGTGAAGGCAGCTTAGTCATCACCGCCAACTCTTGGGCTACTCTTTTACCAACGAATAGTGGGATTGACCGTCACATTATAACGCCCCCACATTATAGCGTCCTAACCACCTGGCCATGCCGGGCCTATAAAATTGTTAATTGTTTGTAATTGTTCAAAGTGTAAAGCCACTGAATTCGGATTTTCATTATCAAAATACGTCACTTCCGAAAAACTAAACTAACTACATAAAGTTTTAAAAGCACATTTATTTTTTTTTACTAAAATAAAGAAATTTGCACAGGGGAATATTACTTGTCTCCAGCTTACCATTTGTGGTTTCATTAAGTAAACACGGTGCCACATCATCAGGTAACGGTACTCTTGGATCACCACATCCACACGTTTCATTCCTTAGTAGCTGTGTACAAATCTGAAGACACGTCTAATGACACAAGGATTGTCACAAATAGAATATTTCTTATATTAACGGTATTTAATTTTTTCATAACAATTCAGACAATAAGATCAAAAATATATTTTAGTAATAATCTTCACCATTGTTATTAACATACTCAAAATGTACTTTGTCCAGTTTGTTTGTAATTAAGTATAAAGCTACACAATGGGATAT
>NW_013672198.1:21053-27458 GCF_000517525.1 Limulus polyphemus
AGCTCTGCCCACCATGGGTATCGAAACCCGGATTCTAGCGTTGTAAGTCCGCAGACATGCCGCTGTGCCACTGGGTGGGGGGGGGGGGGGCTTTGTTAAGATACCTAATAAAACTTTCATATATTTGCTCTATACAAATACGATTTATTTCTTGATACAATCTTTAAATTTGTCCAATGACTAGGAAACCATTTAATGAAACAAGTGTGGACAACCCATGATTTTGAAATGTTTTTTTTTAATTCTATGAGAAAAAATTCATTTAAAATGATAACGTAATTTTAAACTTAACGCCGAGAAACATACTTCAAACTAATAAATTGTAGAAATGACTGGTACTAGTAACATAAACTTTTTATCAAAGAATACAGATGTAAGGACTTTTCGGCTTTTCTACGTCATTACTAGATTAGGAATAAGGTTTGAATGCACAAGTTATTCTTTTCTTCCTATACCCCTGCCAGATGGCTAAGTATTAAACTTAAGGGCTTATAACGTTAAAATACAAGGTTTGGTTTCTGTGGTGAGAACAGCGCACATAACCTATTGCACAGCTTTGTGCTTAAGCAAAAGATATAACTAACAAATGGGAAGACAGCTACTCATCACCACCAATCGCCAATTCTTGGGTTACGTTTTTACCAACGAATAGTAGGATTAACCGTCACATTATAACGTTTGAAAGGGCGAGCATGTTTTGGTGGGACGGGGATTCGAACCCGCGACCCTCATGCCAACAACAAACGGATAATTGCTGATTGCACAACTGCACATTTAGGGAGAGATATTACAGATAAAGGAATTGTTTTTTTCCCCCTCTGTATCTTTGTTGTTAAGAACAAAGTTTCACCATGGGCTAGCTGTGCTCTGCCTACTGTGGGCACTAAAACCCAATTTTTAGCATTATAAGCCCTCGGACATTCCACTGAGCCACTGGTGAGTGTGTTTTTATCTTATTTCAGCTGATTTACCATCTTTGAGACAGATATGTATATTAATACATTTAATGGAACAAGACGTAACTGCCTATGTCTGGGAGGGGCCTTTAATTTTGTGGTATTAAGGGCACATAGTGATGTGGAAATTTTCAAAATTTCTTATTATTTAGTTTCTGCAATATCATGGTGGCAACGCTTGGTCTAGAAACTTGTTAAAATTACCTTGTTCTAGTTATTTTGTTTCTTTGTTCTCTTTAGAAATTGAAGTCTCATTTGCCTGTAAATATATTTCAGCATTAAATGACGTATCCAGATTTAAAGGGTTAGTGCTGGAATATCTTTTGCCGGCTGATTATGACGTTGACTAAAAGTGACAGGTAGTTAATGCTGTTAGGGAACAGAGTTCAAGAAGTGACATCCTCCACTGGACAAAGAAAGTGAGTTTATGCTCTAGATTAAGTGTGCTTTCTTTGTTTAGTTCTTTTCTGGTCGATCTACAGAGAGGATCTACCTTTTTTGAATATCATCGTGTTTTATTTTGCGACAATCGATCCTGAGAGAAAGATAGTGACAGGACTGAATGCAACCTAGAGGAGATAACGACTGTCTGCTTGTCAGTTTGAATATACACACAAACACAGTGTTTTCAATTTATTTGTTAAAATGAAGATTTAGTTCATTTGTTTAAAATGTGGCCAGACCCATTACTTTCATACTGAAGAGAAGAATCACTCAGAAAACCGTTATATATTCTGGGTGAACATTGCTTTTATTATGAATTCGTCTATCTTCCTGTTTCACCCACCAATACCACAAGTACAGACGTATTTCTTTCAATATTTTCGAGCCACACAAAGGATTATCAATACATAAGAGTGACAGCAGATAGTTAATAGCCAGAATTTTTTTTTAAATATTAGCAGCCATCACACCCCAGCTATTTTTTCTCCCTCCCTCCCAGTGGCTCAGCAGTAAGTCTGATGGCTTATAACTCTAGAAACCGGGTTTCGATACCTGTGATGAGAAAGGCACAGATGGCATATTGTATAGCTATGTTACTAACAACAATCAATCAATCAATCTTAGTCAATTGATTTAAGAAATCGTCAAATAAGTATTATTTCAGCACACTATAAATGTAAATGAAAACATTCCTTTCAGTTACTAAGTTACAAACCTCTCTATCGTAGTATCCCTTTATGTTCACGTGGTTCTGGCCACATCTGTCAACGAATGGCTCAGTCATACGTTGAAAGGTGATCGTTGGAGAAAATAAAAACAAAATATTAGCTTTTATTGAGCTTTATTGTTTGATATCCTAGACTTAACTAAATATATCATTTCACCTCTTTCTCTCGAGTTAACTTATTTAAAGTTCTGGACTTCTAACAGTATATATCTTGTTAATTATCTTTTTATATAAACTAACCTTTCAGATTTAGTTCCGTTTACATATTTTACGTTAGCATTCCAGAGACACAGCCTAGTTATTCACAGACAGATACGAAGTTACAATAATATAACATTAAAATCAGAAATGCTGTAACAACGACATTTTATAACAATAATAATTATAATTTGCTTGGTACTACTCACAGTCTCATCATTGGTACAAGAAACTACAGCGCCACAACTCAAACATATGTGAAAATCACTCAAAGTCTCATCGTTGGTACAAGAAAACTGCAGCGCCACAACTCAAACATATGTGAAAATCACTCAAAGTCTCATCATTGGTACAAGAAACTGCAGCGCCACAACTCAAACATATGTGAAAATCACTCAAAGTCGCATCATTAGTACAAGAAAACTGCAGCGCCACAACTCAAACACATGTGAAAATCACTCAAAGTCTCATCATTGGTACAAGAAAACTGCAGCGCCACAACTCAAACATATGTGAAAATCACTCAAAGTCTCATTGTCGGTACAAGAAAACTGCAGCGCCACAACTTAAATATATGCGTGAAAATCACTCAAAGTCTCATCATTGGTACAAGGAACTGCAGCGCCGCAACTCAAACATATGTGAAAATCAAATATGTACTAACACATAAGTCGAAATCAAAGTGATTCAAAATGCATATATTTTATTTTTTTCTTATGATATTTCTTCAGTAAGTTTTTTTATGTTACTAACAATGACGTATATATTAACCTTAAGAAATTCATTTGCTTAAAAATCTCTGAGCTTATTAATTAAAACGATTAATCCCTATAATCAATATAATTTCTTTCAGCAATTAGCTTTACTGAATGATCACCATTCTTGCGTTCAACTTCTTTTTAATCATTTGTTCTCACAACACTTTACAGCTGAAACGTCAGATTTTTCTCAGTGGTTGAATTTTGTGGTGAAGTATTGATACTGATATTGGAGCTTTCAGTGTATTTGGATTAGGGTGAATGAGTACATTTTATACCTAGGCACACGCTCTGTAAAAATACAGCATTTACCATTTTGGAAAATTAAAAAATTCCACTAAATTCCACTGAACGTTCGCGTAAGTGTTTTTCTGACCTTTAATATGTTACGTTAATGATATTACGTCCAGAATGATAACACATCTTCAACTAACTGTTCTCTCCCATGTGTTCGCATATGCATATAAATGAGTAGAATGCAAGGATGGTTATATGTTTACAATTAAGACTGTACTTGAAATTCATTTTTATTTCATAAATAAACATTCAAATTAAATGCAGAAATATCACTAAAATCCACATAAAAAAGGTTGGGCTTAGGAGAGAAGAGAGCAGATCAGGAATTTGGGTCCAAAGACATTGTAATTACCCTCAGATAGCATTCAATAACACGTTGCACGGCTTTGGGCCTAGTAACTACAAGAAGTGCATAATGTACTATGCTATACCAATAAAATATAGTGATCTGGCCGTAAGATCACATGAAGGGACAGCTACATATACTAAATATATTAGGTGTCATACGCTTACAATTAATTGCAGACTAACACAAAACCCGCGAAGCAGACGGTGAAACGGAGTGATATAAACTCTCTTCAGAAGTCAGTTTTAACAGACACATACACTTTAAAAAAGCCTGCTCACGTCAACTATAAGGATGATAGCATTATATACCACCATCTTGGAAAGAACATCTAAGATTATAACGGTGGACAGATTGGCACAGACACAATATTAGTGAAGTGCCCGGATGAGAAATATCCACAAATACAGATTGGAGAGATTCCTAATGGATTAAGATAAATAATAATCATACTACAAAGCCAAAATTTCAGGGAAGACAGAATGACAGAGCCATCAATGTTCTCCAACAAAGGAATCGTGTGAGAAAAAAATATATATTTTTTTTATCCTAACTGCAAAATAATTAAGCATTAACAGACAAAGTAGAAAAAGTAGAGTCTAAAAGGAAAGAAACCACAAGGATGTAGATAAGGTGGGATTAAAAACATGAAGGACAAGCTGTATCACAAGAACACACACATATAAAACAGTTGAACAAGATAATAATAAGAGCAGTCAGAGTACACTGGCAACAAATGAAGTGGATTAAATGAAGAAGAATCTCCAAAACAAGATCTATGGGAGCTGAAGATGACCCAAAGGATTCTGGATTTGAGGATGTAGTGTTTACACAAGTGGTACCAGAATGTGTTGAGGTGGGTTTAACTCTTAGATCAAGCGTTCTAGTAGTAACTGGAACCCTACTTGTTGAGCTCTGGTGTGCTGGTGGGGGACCACTGGTGGAGGTAATGGAAATAACACTTGAAGGTTTAACAGTTGAGGAGCCCTCATCAGATGTGTTATGATCATCCCGTAAAGGTGTTCTAAGTAAAGATGAAGGAGGTGGAGGAGCCAGTTAATAAAAGGTCCAATCGAAGAACATTATATGTTTCTGATACAACTCTCAACAACAGTGAAAACTTTGCTACAAACCAGTAGTCAGTGATCATAATCATCACATAGAGCATCAGTGGTGGTTGATGAAGGGTTCTAATCTCTAAGCACTCATCATTCTATCGTTACCATGGGTCGTGAAAAGGTACATCATTAATCGTTTCTTCTCTAAGTATCTGAGCCATCTAGTAAGCTCAAATTGATCAGTTTACAACTCAGAAATTTACTGTAAACACGTGGATCTTTAACCATTTATGACAGCGTATTACCAGAACACATAAGAGTAATTTAACATATAGAGGAGAAACAAACCTTTTCCAGTGCAATATAAGTTGTTGAATCTGGCTCAATAAGAACACCATCATTTTCCACATCTGGAGTAACATTCGGAGAGTGTATTAAGACCTTGTATCCTTTCACAGTTATGTCTATATCTGTGGAACTTTCGTCCAACTTGTCAAGCAAGATCTCTAGTCCTGTGATGGAATTTTCGAAAATCATAATTAGAAACAGTTATAATATATATATATATATAGTAGTATCATTCAGATAAATTATGTTTCATTAAACTGTGAAATAGAGGTATTATAGACCTGGAAAATAGAGAAAAAACTTTAATTTGGTAGCATTGCTCAATTAGTAAGGGAAAAAAATGGCCACTGCAAAATATATAACTACATTTTTGGACCAATGGCACATAAAGATCAATAGATTTAGCGGTGTATTAAAGCAGTTATTAAAGTTCAAATCTGCAAGGACGCATTCAGACAAGTGGAAACTTAAAAATGATGATATTTATATAATAATGCGTAACGCGTAGTTTACGTACATTACCATTTTACAACAACTGTTAAACAACTAATTATTCTGTTAATTTAGGATATTTATTGAATTGTTAATCCAGATAGATACTCCTATTTTACGTTTTGTTCATTTCAGACAGAGGCCTGGGGTGGCCTAAGACTTAAGTATGCCAGGACAGTGAATCTACGTGTTCGCGTCTCGGTACTTTAAAAACGCGTTCCATACTTTGGAATCGTGGGTGCGCTGTAAGAGTGACGGTCAAATTCCACGAGTTGGCCAGATAAGAATTGTGCAAGAGTTTGCAGTTGGAGCTATTGTTAGCTGTTTAGCCTATCAATTCAAAATTACAGACAACTGTGCGCAGATAACCTTAACGTAGTTAAATAAAAGCTACTGTTAGGAGTGTCAGTTGAAAACTAATACTATTAATTAGCTTAATTTGGAAATATATTGTTACAACGTCCCTCCTCGTGGAAATATATAAAGCTGTTTCCTGACATATTTTAAGCAACAATGTTAGAAGTTATTTGCCATATTTAAAAACAAAAGTTTATTATGTTCTAGGAATATGTAGTAAGAAACTGAGGTACCCGTTGTTTGTCCGGGTTACGACATCAAAAAATGTGGAGGTGGATGCTTCGATTAAAAAAAAAACATAAAAATCCTAAGTTTCACACAATTTATTTATAACATAATATATTATTACAGTATTCATTATTACCTCATCAAAAGTTTTGTATAAGCTTTAAGAACTCAATATGTATATATACTTAAAACATGG
>NW_013672198.1:28458-32725 GCF_000517525.1 Limulus polyphemus
TAAAAATCCTAAGTTTCACACAATTTATTTATAACATAATATTTATTACAGTATTCATTATTACCTCATCAAAAGTTTTGTATAAGCTTTAAGAACTCAATATGTATATATACTTAAAACATGGTATACACAGTGCGATGGTCAAGGTGACTTTGTAGACAGAGGTAGCGGACAAAATAGTGGCATTAGGGGTGCTTTCTGATACCCGCTTTCAATACCCAGCTTTTAAAGTCCTTCCACAGTGTTTCATGTGATTCATTAATTGAGGGTCATTCACTGCACAAGTGTCTTACGAACCGAAGTAGAAAGGTCACGGGTCAAAGTAAGAATTGGGTATAACTCAAGAAATGGCTCTTCATATCAGCCTCCCCCCAGTGGCACGGCGGTATGTCTGTGGACTTACTTAAATGGTACTACGTATTGTTAGAAACTACACACAAAAGCTTTTACAAAATAAAAACTGCTCCCGAAGGTTGACAGTATCAAGGAAACTAACATGTGTGTGGAAAACGTGGATATTACATCAGCCGTTGACACAAAACTAAGGAGACAATATAGTGAAGATAAGAGAAGCTAAACTTCCCCAATTTATATAAGAAAAGCATTATTCAAACAAAGTAGTTCACAAGTAAATTAAAGGAGGTCATTGATGGAAGCCATCCTGGTGGTTGACGTTGGTTCTACAGCTATTACTGTTTGACCTGACCTGTTAACGAAAGCTAGAAAATTGTCTCTAAAGATGGAGCAAGAAGATGGATTGATTCAAACAGTAAGTGGTCATAAAGTTTCAGCAAATGGAAAGTCTGAAACTGACTTCACTGAGGAAGCTTCTCTACACGTCATCATATATGGGTAATTGACACTAAAGAAGAATGCATTCTGGAAAAAGACTTCAGAAGCACAATGCAAGGATAGTCCTGCTTCTATTATTATTTTAGTCTAACCAGGAAATCATTGTGTGCTGCATGACAACTACACTACCAGAGGTTAAGATTCCATTGACAACAAGAGCGGAAGCTCGAGATAATAAAGATAACCAATTTTAAGTTCAATACTAGATAAATTAGAAAGCTAGTTTATACAACGTGATGGTTTCTGGATATATGTAGGCGGTTGAATGACCAATTGGTTGGTTTTAGTAATGCCTTTGTCTGGAGTAAGTCAACTTTCTCGTTAGCTCATTTCCGCGATGAGATAAGTTCAAGATGGTACCACAGGTGGATTCCCTCGATCTTTAGTCTAGAGAACTTCCTCTGTGACAAAATGGATAGTGATGATAAGGACAAGAAGTTGTTCCATCTTTTTATCATAATTCACAGAAAATAAAACGAGCCAACTGAACTGGTGAGTGAAAAGTCTTACGATTAGGGTGCTAGACTCGCCATCCGTGGGTTGCAAGTTCGAATACCGTCACCGAACGTGGTCATCCTTTCAGCTGTGCGGGGCATTGTAATGTGATAGTCAATCCCACTTTTCTTTGGTAAAATATTAGATCAGGCAGTAGGTGGTCTTGACTAGTTGTCTTCCCTCTAACCTATCACTCTAAGTAAGAACGGCTAGCGCAAGTAGCCTTCGAGTAGTTTTGAGTGAAATTCAAAAACAGAGAAACAAAAACACCTTAGAGACAGTAAATGAGCAAAGAAATATTTTGCTTCGTTAAGCAAAATCTGGATTTTAATTTTCATATACTTAATCAATAATTTAATGTTTGTAATGTATTTGTTTATGAATATTAATATTATTTACTATAAAGAGTTACTTCATTTTAGTTATGAGAATTTCAGCTTATATGTTAAACGACTACTTGTGTAATAGCATTGTTCAAAAGACATCACAATCCAAGGAGGACAGTGTTGTAGGTTATATGTTTAATTTAGGTGTTTGTATTGATATTTAACCGGAGGGAATTTGACGTCACGTGATGAGGTGTTGCTTTTGCTAACTGTCAAAAAGACTCGCAGATCAATAATTATATATTTTAACCTAACTTGCATTTTATACTGCTCGAACTGTTTTGAAACTTTAACAAAATTTCAGACGGTGTAATCAGTGCATGGTTTAGTCAGCTTGTTGCTGTCAGCCATTTAATCAGTTCAGTGCTGTCAATTTTGAAATAGTTTTTGCTACGAAGTACAATAGATACGAAACTTGTAAGTGAGTGACATTTCTGTTTAGACGTTGTGAAGCTAGGCCAATCGTTAGTTACTTAAACCGTGGAACATGTAGAGCTTTAAGTTTAAGAAATAAAACGCTCCTCTCATCATTAAGTGGGCTGGACTTCGCGCTTATCTTTTTATGTATTTTTTAACAAATAGTTCGAATGCACACAACCAACAATATTAATCGTCACAACCTGTTTAGTTTTTTGGTGGATTCAATAACAAGTTCATATACGTTTTCTTGACTATCAAAATATAAAACACTCTTCATTTATAAATAAAGAACTATTGTTGATATCCGCTGAAGATAAAAATACGTTTCCTCACCAGATAGCGCTCCCGTCGCCACAACCAGTCGGTCATGAGTTTCGTTGTTCCACTGATCATTAAAGGTAAAACAGTTTCCGTGGAGGTACGTCCAGAATTTCGAGAAATTTCTATCAGATATTGAATGTATTCCGTTATCGGTGTTTCCATTTTATCATGTGTTACCTCAATTTAAGTTACAAATATACACATTATATTAAAATTAAATACACGATTGATGAAACTGTATTAGGTACAGAAATAAAAACATGCACGATCATAGCGTTATGAATAATATCAGACTAAATCACTTAACAAAATAAATAAAATGACAAAGCAAAGTAAGTTACACATGTAGCTATATATATATATCTTCAATCAGTGATCTTTTCAAACAAGTCGAAATCCTATCTAAGTTTACAATACGTTTTTTTTCTTGACTCCAGCTATTTTCTTTACTTTTCCACTGGCTACGTCATGTGAAATGTACTTATCAACCTACACAAACTTCACAAGGAAAGGTTTCTTATACAGATAGAACACACCACCTAAGAAATCAATGTGTAATTTTAGGTATAAAGGCAGTTAGTGTGTAGGTGGGATGATTCTCCCACGATTACTCTGACTGTCGCATTAGATAAATCACTTTTTCTCGCTTTTATTTTTCTGTAGCAACTTTGATTTAGCCGGAGTGTAAACGCTTTTAACGAACCTGTATTTATGAAGATAATCTGAAGTATTCGAATACAACGATCAATATTAAACCGGGTTTAGCAAGGTATTGTACATTATATTAAAATCTGTAATCTGTCTTACCACCAAAAATCATTAATTTTAGCCTTTAAGCAACTATATACACCCAGTAATTTCATAAACGCAATGCGCGCTCTTTGCAACTTCGGCGTTATACTGATGACGGAGAGTCTTGTACCAAGTTTTAGGGTTACTATTACCTAACATTTAGATAAATTATTTAATAACACCTTTAATATGTCAAGAGAATTAAACTAAAATGATGTATCAAGTGAGAAAATGTACACAGGAGTTAAAACAAATTAGTCATTTTTCTCGATTAAAACTAATCAAACGAAAAACAGACGCTAGAGTAATAAGATATTCCTGTGTAACTTTGATTGCAGGCGGCGCTTCTGACGAGGTTAAACTATTGAGGTTTCTCATCTGATTTGATTAAGCCTAGATGGCTGTTCATATATCAAAGTCTAGCTCTTTCTTTCATCCTTTAAACAGGGAGTGTTGAATAGTTACGACTGAAGCTCATGAATCGAATCAAAGAACATGTCACAGAGGATTGCTAGACCGTAATATGCTTTAAATATGACAGAAAAAATAGTAATCTCTTTATTACTCCTAATACAACAAAGAACATGACACAGAGGCTTGCTATCTCAAACTGTGTGTGAGAGAGGAAGATAACCTCTTTACTGCCCCTAATACAAAAAAGAACATGCCACAGAGGCCTACTAGCTTTAACTGTTTGAGAAGAAGATAACCTATTGTTACGACAGCGGAAGTCACGTGACTCTAGTAACACGTCATGATATTCTCGAAGGATCTGGACTTTTCCTGGCAACTCTAGTCTTTTCTAGGCGCCCTCTATTTTAGCATATAAGCCCGGCAGATAATTGCATATAGACAGATATAGAGACAGAGAATTGAGTCAAGTGAGCGATAGTGACCGTAAGTAAAGTGCGTGAATCGTTACGAATTATAGCGTGTGTTGAAGTTAAAGTAACTGTGGAAAGTAAGTGTATTACAAAGTTTGTAACGAGAAAGAATAAACT
>NW_013672198.1:33305-34031 GCF_000517525.1 Limulus polyphemus
CTCGGAAAGAATTTTTACGGGAAATTATCAAACGAACAGAGAAGTAACACTATTTATTACTCCTAATATAACAAAGAACATGCCACAGAGGCCTGCTAGCTTTAACTGTGTAAGAGGAATATAACCTATTTACTGCCCCTAATACAATAAAGAACTTGCCACAGAGGCCTGCTAGCTTTGACTGCGTGAGAGGAAGATAACCTATTTATTTTCGAAACAAGTAACATGCCAGAGGACTAATAGCTTTATATATGAGAGAGAGAGAGAAGGAAATATACCCTCTTAAATCTCTTTAATACATTAAAGTAATCTGACTCACCAGAATAGGTGAAACTCAAATAAAGTGACCAAAATAATAAAAATATCGTTTAGGAGCACGATATGAATCACACAACTACCTAAAAGTAAAGAAGATAGAATGAGTCTAAGACATCTCGTTACACATGGGCCACGGTTAATAATAGCACCTTCCAGTCAGAGTCAGAACCTAAAGAGTTAGAACTTGGAACATTATAAATGTGACGAAAAAATGCTGAACAAATAAGCATTTTGACCATGCTTTTCGATATTCACATTCTGTCGAATAGAAAAATATTAAGTTAACATAAAGAGTGTTTCTAATAGAAATATTAGTATTGTTACGTCTCTGGTTGTTTGTTAATTTTCCGTAGAAATTCTTTCCGAAAAACTTCAGCGATACAAATCATTTCTTAAATAAAACTAGTT
>NW_013672198.1:34072-35484 GCF_000517525.1 Limulus polyphemus
AACACACGCTAGAATTCACAACGATTCACGCACTTTACTTACGGCTTGACTCGATTATCTGTCTCTATATCTCTCTGTCTACAATTATTCAATTATCTATCCCGTCACTTCTCGCCGGTCTTGTATACTATAAGAGCGCGTGTCCAGCAAACGCTAGGACGTTCGATCGGTTCCTCGATCTTTCTAGAACTCCAGCGCATGCTCCCAGCGTAGCGCGACTTCCGCTGTCGTAACAGTATTGTTAGCAGAACTACACTAAAAGTTATAAACGCTGTATGAAATTAGTAAAAGTGGATAATAATAATAATAATGCAAAACATCTACTTACAAAAAATTGACTATTTCATACAAAAAGTATTACAAAATGTGTGATGATTATTAAGCTACACATTATTGTGAGATACATAGTATACAGCAGTAATATGTTACTAACGCACGTGTTTCTATTTACAAACCTTATGTCGTCTGTTTCTCAATAAACCCAAGTAATCTCTACCTAATATCTTTACCATCATACGCCGCACGATCAAGTAATTTCTGGTTTACGTTCTTGTGTTTAACAGCAACTCCAATCGTAGGTTTACAGTATTTCTGTTGCACAATAATGTTTTCATTTTTCAAAGGTTTGCTCTTCAACGGGGTTTTAACTGCGGCAAAAATAGGGTCGTAATTATCCCATGTTCTTGTCTAACTGTTTTATTCAGATCCACATATATTACCTTTTTTATTAGAGAAAACAGTGCACTTATAAATTTTTGTTGTAATGGGACTAACGAAGTATCATAATCTAACAGACGTTGCTTTAATGCACTATTTCCGCTGCTATAATTTTTGTTGTTGTTGTTTGTTTGTTTCTCTGACACATTTACAGAATGATATTTAATATACATAAATAAATGCAAATACACCTTCGAGACAATATTATAACCTACCGGGCGTCGCAGTGTTGTCCATCATAAACACACTTCTTGATTATCTCTTCAGGTTGTAAACTGGTTGTTTCAATTTGAGCTTCCGGTAACGCAAGGCACGAAAACACTTTATTTGGCCTTCTCAGCTGAGTAGGTTCGCTTTCATAGTAAGAGTCCCCATCGGAGCAGCTTTCAGCCATCGAAAACAGATTCGTACTGTACGGTATTTTCTAAAGTAAAAACGTGACGTTTTATTTACTCGTCTACTTTTTGCGGATAAATCGAAGATATGATTTTGTAAAAATGATATGCTGGCGTAAAATGTTGGAAATTATGGTTCACAATATATTTAACTGCTACAGGCTAGTTGGAAATTCTGGTTCACAATATATTTAACTGCTACAGGCTAGTTGGAAATTCTGGTTCACAATATATTTAACTGCTACAGGCTAGTTGGAAATTCTGGTTCACAATATATTTAACTGCTACAGGCTAGTTGGA
>NW_013672198.1:36248-38478 GCF_000517525.1 Limulus polyphemus
CTACAGGCTAGTTGGAAATTCTGGTTCACAATATATTTAACTGCTACAGGCTAGTTGGAAATTCTGGTTCACAATATATTTAACTGCTACAGGCTAGTTGGAAATTCTGGTTCACAATATATTTAACTGCTACAGGCTAGTTGGAAATTATGGCTCACAATATATTTACAAGTTTTATGATTAACTTCCAAGTTAACTTTATGTTATCGTCTTTTATCATAATAACTTAGATGTATCAGTTTCAGTTAGCTAAAGTTCAATATTTTATTTTAGGGTAATAGTTGGGATACATTAACGTGCTTCAGCTACAATAATAAATAACCTGAGCTAAAAATGCCGAGAGTTCGAATTATTTCTCAGCCATGGTTCAGAAAGGTACTGACAGAAGGCCAAAGGGAATTAATTCCTAAAGAATTAGGCTTGTGAAAATGGTGGAGCGTACTTCACCGAAACACCTAGAGGCTTTTAGCGTGAATGTTTCTGCCTTTAACAGCGAAACGTTGTCATTTTATTTTTATTAAAACTTTGCACAAGAGCTACCATTCTAACGTATTTAACGTAGTGAATTTGTTTGGTGTCTATAAGAAAACTGTAAGAACCGCAAGTAGGTTTAGAATGAAAACAAGCCGCTTATATCTGAGTAAGTGAATAAGTGACCACGGAATAAACAAACCTTAGATTTATACAAGTGAGATTCGGTTGTTTGAAATATATGCTACTACTTCCTCTCAGTCGTTTTAAACGATGCTGAGTGAACTGTCGGTAATCATACTTAAGGGAAAGTGTCTAGGCACTTATCATATTAATATAATTGTAAAATGTCTAACCAGTTGATATTCAGGCTATTTCAGACGTCTAAAGATTTCGCTCACTCAGTTCAAGAAGAGCCC
The DNA here is from genome assembly GCF_000517525.1 of Limulus polyphemus. NCBI lineage: Eukaryota > Metazoa > Arthropoda > Merostomata > Xiphosura > Limulidae > Limulus > Limulus polyphemus. Next base: position 37,139 of record NW_013672198.1, read on the forward strand.
AGAATTTGTTAATTTTAGATTAAATTAGATTCATATGTCTATTTTTTTTGTTCTAATCCTTATTCCGTAGCATTAGCGTACTAATGAGGAAAGAACTGATTGTTATGAAAGAACCATGAGAATGTCTTTTGTGAACCATTCTGGATAGATGACAAAGACCACAAACAGTAAACAATCCGGGTTTCGATACCCGTGGTGGGCAGAGCACGGATAGCCCATTGTATAGTTTTGGGCTTAATTACAAACAAACAGAAAATTATGAACAAATTCTCTTTCATCTAGTCTACTAATGAAATTCAAAGGGAAATCTACCATATTTTTTCGTATGTTAAATTCTATATTTTAAGAGGCTTATTACAATATTGTACTAAAATCAATCAAAAGTGGTCTTACAAGTTTTAGTGAGCTCCAATTTGGGAACTTATGACTGTAAACTTCTTGAGAGGTCCTCTCAGATGTTATTATTAGCAATTTAATATTTAGGCAGTAAACAAATATCCGTTCACTTATTTCCAGTGTTTTCTAGAACTGCTTTAACAAGTAAAGAACTTAATATTTAGGCATTAAACAAATATTCGTCTACTTATTTCCAGTGTTTTGACTGCCTAAATATTAAGTTGTTTACTTGTTAAAGCAGTTCTAAAACAAATATTCGTCTACTTATTTCCAGCACTTAGCAGTTTAATTACATACTCAATAAAAGTTATCCAGTACTAGGTGTCTATTTAGTTCTGGCTTTAGATTTTTAATGGCTAAAATAGCTTTCGGCCGTCTAGCGGTTCTTTTCAAGTTGATAAAAGAAATTAGAATTAAAAACACCAATTAAAGGTAAACTTCAAGCACTTTGCTTTAACAGAGTTTTAGTAGTTTAATTACATTCTCAGTAAAAATTATCCACTACCAAACTGTCCACTTAGTTCTAGTTTTAGAAGTTCTACTGGTCAATGTAGCTTTCATCCGTAGGTAAAAACTTGACGGTAGGTAAAGAAAATTTAAAATTAACTTTAATGGTAGTTATTGTTTTCAAGTATGTTTAATGATAACGTAAATCTTTATCATTTGATTCTTATCGACTACTGTCTAACGTTAATTGGCAGCCATTCACTTTTTATATTAATATTGCATAATAAAACCTTACGATAATGTACAAGTTGTTTGATATTATAGTTAATTAATGTTATGCAAATTAATATATAGTGCCCGACTAGAGAATTATATACTTATTGAGTAAGAATTTTAAATATTATTGCTGGGTCTGACACAGTAGGATTAGGTATTCGAGCTTAGATTTATCATGAGACAATTTTATACCAACAAATAAAGGTTTGGAACAATGTTTG
>NW_013672198.1:38843-40252 GCF_000517525.1 Limulus polyphemus
TCTGTGCTCTGCCTACCACGGGTATCGAAAACCGGTTTCTAGCGTTGTAAGTCCGCAGACATACTGCTGTGCCACTTGGGAGGGGGGGGGGCAATTCAGTGATGGAAAAGTAAGTTTAACACCGTAATTCCTAAACTGAGTTTGTAGCTAGGGAGCTCGACTTGCAATGTGAGGGTCGCGGGTTCAATTCCCCGTCCCACCAAACATGCTCGCCCTTTGAGCCGTGGGGGTGTTATAATGTGACAGTCAATCCCACTATTCGTTGGTAAAAGAGTAGCCCAAGAGTTGGCGGTGGGTGGGGATGACTAGCTGCCTTCCCTATAGTCTTTCACTGCTACATTAGGGGCGGCTAGTGCGAATAGCCCTCGTGTAGCTTTGCGCGAAATTCAAAACAAACAAACTGAGTTATATCATTACGAAACTCACTCGGGCAATATTGAAAATATTACTTGCTGCAATATCAAGTACCATTGTCAGGATGGACACTAATCGAAAATGGTTATGAGCATTTTAAACAGTTGCGAAACGGCACCCTTAGTAAAATTTCCTGAATCCAATGAATTGCCTCAGTCGTGATTCTCTACGCATGAACGCAATATATTTCACCTTTATGTTTCACGGTTCTTCGTACACAGACCGTTTCAAAAGCATATATTGACTTTATAACCACTTCGCTTGTCTTTCTCTAATGAGTTGATGGATAAAAACATTTCTAACATAAAACAAGTGATTTAATATATTTGGTGAGAGTTTACATGATAAGTAAACCTACTTTAATATAATTTCACTGTTCTCTTTCTAACTTTATTTCAGTTTGATTTGGCCCGGCATGGCCAGGTGGTTAGGGCACTCGACTCGCAATCTGAGGGTCGCGGGTTCGAATCTCCGTCCCATCAAACATGCTCGCCCTTTCAGCCATGGGGGCGTCATAATGTGACGGTCAATCCCACTATTCGTTAGTAAAAGAGTAGCCTAAGAGTTGGCGGAGGGTGGTGATGACTAGCTGCCTTCCCTCTAGTCTTACACTGCTAAATTAGGGACGGCTAGCGCAGATAGCCCTCGTGTAGCTTTGCGCGAAATTCAAAACAAACAAACAAACAAACAATCAGTTTGATTTACATACCACTCTGCCATTTTAATCTGTTAGGCATCTGAGGTTTTATAAGTTAAGTACAGTATGCTTAGTGGTGTTCAAACGTGTTATATTCTTCTCTTCTATACTTCCTTACTCGCCAGTGGCACATCGATTATGTCTGCGGACTTATACCGCTAGAAACCGGGTTTCGATAACCGTGGTGAGCAGAGCACAGATGAACTATTTGTGTAGATTAGTTTGTTTTGTTTGTTTGAAGTTAAGCACAAAGTTACACAATGGACTATCTGTGCTCTGCCCACCACGGGTATCGAAA
>NW_013672198.1:40693-41895 GCF_000517525.1 Limulus polyphemus
GTAGATTAGTGCTTAATAAAAACAAACAAAAAAAAAACTATATTTTTCCTCACGTTAAACGTAATAACGGTTTCCCTTTGTACCAAATATTCCATACCGGAAATACCACAAACTTTTCTTCTGGCTGAAGTATAAATAAGTAGAGAGACTTAAGCAAGGTATATAAATATGCTTGTTACTTGAATATATTTCCACTGAAACGTCTGTTTAAGTGGTAGAGTAGCAACGTTGGAAGATAAATACGAAAGTTAGTAAGACCTGGATTATTTCTATTGTAAAAACTCTGGCTATGCCACTGTTATCAGCTTATATCATGGCATACCTAATGATGAGGCGTGTGTTGTTAGTTTAAAAAATCGATTACACAATTGTTAAACAGGCACACGATGGTTAAACAGGCAGGTGATTGTTAAACAGGCACATGATTATTAAACAGACAAATGATTGTTAAACGGACAGATGATTGTTAAAGTTTCATTTATTGATCTCCGTACGTTGCCGAAGAGTTTGACTCCTTGCTTGTCCTATGATATTCAGTCTTGTGCTAACATTAAAAATTACATTACGTAAGTGAAATCAAAGAATAATCTCAAAAATGTATTTATCAGGTTTAACCCAAAACTTGGTCTTAATTAGTATCAATATAAAGTTTGCAAGCCTTCCACCTGTATATTCATAATGATTTTAATTTTACTACATATTGAAAATGTATTCATTGTTTGTTTATGGAACTCTTTAACAGTCTTGTCAACTAAACTGATTCGGGACACCTTTTGATGACAAAGTCTATGTTTAATTTGATCCTCTTTAAATCAGTTCTGTCGTTAACATCGACAGTTAAGTAGTGTATAGGGTTAGACTGCTTTAACTACAAACGTTCCGTTGGAAGACGTATTAGCACGTAGAGCGAAATTCGAAATAGTACTACACTAGTAAGGATTAGTTTCGAAATTCAAAGGGATAATGTGACTATATCTACTCGTTCTCTGCTAATGTCCCAAAACTTGACCAGTCACTGAAGACGTATGTGATTACAAGTACAAGATATGTTATTAGGTCGTCAAGGAATTAATGTCACTTTTTTAGATGAAAAACCCGAACAACTTATACATCAAAATAAACCACTTATTAAATGAAATAGTCTACATTCATATCGATGACGCTTTTCATGTTACAATCAGGTTGTTAATGCCCTGATTAAA
>NW_013672198.1:42831-46177 GCF_000517525.1 Limulus polyphemus
GTTTTTTGGGGTGGTTAAAGAAAGTGTTCTAAAACGCGACATTAATTTCTTTGACGACCTAATATTAACACAAACTCTCTCAATGGACTTGTGTACAGAGAAGATATAATACTTCTTTGCTTAAGCCCCTAGTGCTACAGAAGCATGTCTGCAGACTTATACTGCTAGAAACCAGGTTTTGATATCCATGTTGGGCAGAGCACAGATAGCCTTTTGTGTAACTTTGTGCTTATTATTAACAACAACAACAATCTCTCCTTAAATGTTAGAAATATTTAAGCTAGATAAAAAAAAACGAATCTACATAAGACTGAGATAATCAACTATTTTATTTTATTAGTATCGAGTGAAATCTTCCAGAGTGCATTTGTTACCCACGTCACCTGGTCACTACCATTAACAAAATTGGAAAAGACGGAGTCTTCAGGTATTTCTGAAACCTCTACGTGACCGAAGCTACTAGAGAACACATTAACAGAAGTTTCAAGTATTCTCCGCGACACCTTCCATGAGAAAGTACAGAAATACCAAAGGGAGTATTGAAACTTGATAGCATGTTTCTAGCACAAGCATAAACTCACAGCCTTAAAAACCTATTTATTTGCACGCTATATCCTCGGTGCCTGTACCTAGTGCTTGTAAATGCGATTATTTTGTTCTTCTGAATATGAAATGTTCACCTTTCTAAATGAAAAAATAAAACACATTCTACGTCTCTGCCTATAATATAAGCACATAAAATTTCAACACAGTATCTAGCCAAGTATAATTTGTATTCAGTATTTAATGTTGGTGTGTAACTATCACATATCAGCAGTCTTATAACCTATAACCCGGGAGAGATTTCGAAAGGTGGACCTTTTTTCTTCAGGAGCAAACTAGGAACGACGATGTAAAGGAGTGTGAGAGATAAAGTGAAATTTACGTGACGTCATGAATGCTACCATGGAATGCCGGATGTGTTTTGAGTATTTCAGTTATCAGCATTCTAAAAGGATATCACACCATTCAGAATGTAGCTTCAGGATAAAAACCAGAATAATATTTAATCGGAACTTAATCATGTCATGTGCTTTCAGCGCTTTGTCATGAAGAATGTAAATTAACGTTTTAAATACGTAAATTTTGAACTACATATCAAAGGACATGGAAAATAGATTCGGTATTTTACCACCCACATACACAAAAATGAACTCTCTACTTAGATATAATATGTGAAATACAGATTAAATATAATAACTGTTTTCTATATTAACTGCCTTGGTGATGGATTACATATCTAACTGTACAGATTACGTATTCAGTAAATAACGAAGTAGAATGATCAGTCAGTATCTAGCTCTGGAACTTGCCTAGCAATATTTCGTTGTGATTATATCCTGTTGATTCGATACCTATTAAAATATGTTCTATGCATGATCACCCACGAACATCGTCAAATTTGAGTCATTCATGTCGAGATGATTAGATAGCATATTTTATTAATTTGTTTGTGTTGAATTTCGCGCAAAGCTACACTAGCAATTCTTAATTTATCAGTGTGAGGCTACTCTTTTACCAACGAATAGTAGGACTGACCGTCACATTATATCACCCCCACTGCTAAATGGGCGAGCATGTTTGGTGTGCCGGGGATTCGAAACCGCAACCCGCAGATCGCGAGTCAAGCACCCTAACCACATGGCCAAAATTAATACATGCAAGGAAAAAAGATAATTTTATCGTGATGAATTCCCCATATATTTGTGATAAACAAATAGAAAGATTGCATTACTTCCGATTCAATTTCATTCAAACGTTTCCAGCAAGTTTTTTGAACCATACGAAATCTTTAATTAATTTACTAATAAACGTTACTGTAAATGAAAAGTGATAAGAAACTCCGGAACTGGGGGTTGAACCTAGGACCTTTGGCTAAAATGGTTTGCATGTACTTTTGGATAACTCAGCTAGAACATTGGTTCTTTACACTTATCGGCCTTTTCCCACTTACAATAACATTTATTACAATGTTTACTTTCATTGATTCATAATTTAAATCCTTTACTAATATTAAATGTCTAAATTATCAAATAGTAATTCTTTCATTGAAAATAACAAAGCTGATAAGAATTAAGACACTAATTAGACTCATTGAGTATCATTCAACATAAATTCAGATCTGCCATTAAGTCGATCATCTTTACTCTTATGACAACTGGTTTACTGGAATTATTATTTTAATGTTTATAAACAGCAACCAACATTATTCAATATTCTCAAAACGTAAGAATAATTCATGTATTTACCATATTCAACGGAGAATTCAATATTGTCTGAAAAGTCGCATTACAGATTGAATGGTTTAAATTGTAGTTCTCATTAAAACACAATTCTTCCAGTTTCGAAATGCTTATCCTGTAAAAATGAAAAGCATAATTATTACACGATCCGTTAAGTATTTACTTTATGTCACTAACGTATTGGTATTTTATTATTCTTACAATAAATGCAAGACAAATGTTAGTTACACAAAATCAAGGAAATAACATTTTTTAACAGCTGTATTAGTTTGTTGGTTTGTTTTAGAGTAAAACGACAATGGACTGTCTGCTGTATCCACTGCGGAGAATCAAATCTCAGATTTCAGTGTTGTAAGCCCTTTCCAATACTAAAATATCACATTTTTAGTTAGGATAGAACTTTATTTTATTCTAAGCGGATTGACTTTACTAAGTAGCAACAGAAGTATAACAAAAATTGTACACTAACTTGTATGAAAGCTAATCTAATACGTACATATTTCAGTTTTATAAATATCAATGAACTGTAAGATGGATGATACCGATATTTCTTTATGCTCTTAAATGATTACACCTTCAAGAAGTTAAGACTATGTATCTAACTTTAAATGACAAATATGCAAGTTCTGGATCGAAACTGGGTATAATGGATGTAACAGCTTATTTGGATTGTAAACATACTGGATTTATAAAACGTGAAAGAAAAGGTATGTTGCTCGAACATTAGGGAATATTTAAATGTCTACTCATATGAAGGTGTAAATAACACACATCTAATAGACATGAATAGACAGGAAACACGTCAAAAAACAACAAATATTTCGATCATTTATACAAAATGGACAAACAACCTAGAAATTCTATTTCAGTATCTTTCAAGTTGCTTATGGTAAAAGATAACTTGTATGACACTTTAGAAGTCATTCCTAACATACTGACGGACTATGTATGTAACTTTAAATGACAAATATGCAAGTTCTGGATCGAAACTGTATAATGGATGTAACAGCTTATTTGGATTGTAAACATACTGGATTTATAAAACGTGAAAGAAAAAGGTATGT
>NW_013672198.1:47153-50924 GCF_000517525.1 Limulus polyphemus
TGACACTTTAGAAGTCATTCCTAACATACTGAAGGTCAGTTTGTAAGCTGTAAGTAAAGTGCACGGCGGATTTAGTTTTCAAATGTTTTGTATAGATTCTAAAATAAAGAAAACGTTGATTAATTGCCACTTATGTTTCATCTATGGTAGTCTACTTGAACATGAATGTACGGCAGGTATTATTATATTGAGGTGTATGTCAGTATTTTATAAACTAAAAAGTTTTTGTAAATAATATTTTAGTGTATTTTGAAGTTTTGTTAACAATTAAGTCCGAGATTTTACATACATTGCTAACTTCAGTAAAACTATTTAAAGTATAGTGTAAGTTATTAAATATATATAGATAAATTACGGTCTATAATTGAATACGTTTAGCAAGTCTTAAAGTGAATATTATTTAGTTTCTTATTAATTATGCCATACACAACATAATGAAAATCTACAAAATATACATACGTCCAGTAATTCAATATGCATGCCCGGCATGAATTAACACAGCACCAAAACATTACAAATAATACAAAATTCATTACTAGCTACAGCGTACAAAGTACCCAGATCCACTTCATCAAAATTTATGCACAAATATGCAAATATAGAAACATTCTCCTACACTGATTTGGATGTACCTGATCATTAAAGCAATTATTGATAAAAATAGACAGATTTGTTTTATTTCAGAAACCAAATAAAATTTGTGTTGCCCACCCTCTCCAAGACAAAGAGTAAGTCAAAGTGGAGAGTTGGTAACTGGAAGGAATCATGGGATCCTTCCTGGTCTTTTAAAGAAGGATAATAATTTCATAAATTAGAAAATATATTTTCCACCAAATTCGGGAAAAAGCCCCAAGGAGTTGGAGTGAAACAAGGGAGAGATGATGTAGCATCTCAAAGTAAATTTAACGTAGTTTGATGGATGTAGTATCATACTGTTTAAAGATGTCATAAGTTCAAACCTCGTGAATAATTTGTTAGTCCCTAGTGCATTCAGGCCAGTATTTTAGTAGAACTTTTTTAACTTTGTGTTTAAAAGCTAAGGATTCAGATAAGCAGTAGGAGAAACTAGAGTAGTGTGAGAAGAATCCCTGATGAATCGCCAGCTTCTTGACTGTCAGAATACAAGATTCAAAAGAGATGTAATGCATAATTCCATCCGACTTTGTATCTTCTCTCAGGCAGTTCTCTAATTGGTTGTCTTGGGACTTTGGGTAGGTTCTTTCTGACTTTGGTTCCTCGTCTTGGGGGCTTGAGATTGTCCCTCCCGATAGGTTACGAGATTGTTATGAATAGGATATCTGCCAAAGTTATGCAGGATCTTTTCTGAACCTAGAATGTTTCTTGACAGTTGGGAGTCCATCATGGATGAGAATATGTTTGTATGTTTTAGAGATGGTAACTGAAGAGGAATAAACAGTAATATAATGTTATTGTTGTCACACAGTTATTGGCAGATCTATATAGATATAATACTACTGTCTGTTGTATGTCCATCGAACTACTCTGCAGAGTGTGGATGGATTTTCACCAAAATTGGTATGGAGGTTCAATAGATCCATGCGGGGGTATATACAAACTTTCAGTTTTGCATTTTGCGTTTTGTGTTTTTTTATGAGCGTTTTTGCGTTTTCGCCACTACTTTGCCCCCTGTTGATGGATCTTCACCAAATTTAGCATGAAGGTTTGTTGGGTTCATGGGGAGACACATACAAATTTTCAGTTTTGGATTTTGCGTTTTTTACCACTACTTCGCTCCCTATTTATTGATCTTCACCAAATTTGACATGGTTTGTTGGGACCATGCCGAGTTACGTGCAAATTTGCGGTTTCACATTTTGTGTTTTTCAGTTTTTATGGGCATTTTTTACAATTAAATATAAGGGAAGCAACTTTTCATGTCCTAAGACAAGCTTTCATTAATCATGAACTTACATAACTTTCCTCCAGGGTACGGGTGCTCCAGCTAGTTATAAATAAATTTGAGCAGAATTAAGTATTTTGATACTTACAAACATCAGGACGATAAAGAGGTCTGCTTGTTCAATTTGTTGTATGATAACAAGTAGGAAAACATAATGTGAAGATAAAGGAAATGGACACATGGATGATAAAAGCCTCCAGGGGCATTGTGAGTTGCGTAATCATGGAGAGAAGAAGAGAGAATGCTGCTTAATAAACAATGTTACTCCTGCACATAAGGTATTCTCTCGTTTTTTCTAGCTGTATTTTTTAATCGCCTTAGATGCGAACTCAAAAGTTATCAGTAGCTCTTCTTAGTAAGACATTTTTAATTACTCAAACTACTACACTCGGATTCTAACGTTGTAAGCCCGCAGACATACCGCCTGCGGTATGGGGGGGGGGCTTCAAACCCGTAACAAAGAAGAAATGTAAAATCAAATAAAATTCTCAATGATTATTCTTTAACAGAGAAAGACAACTAAAACATATATAATACAAACCCACCTGTTGTGATTACAGATCGTTACAGCAGGGAATGTTAAGTGTTCTCCCATGTCCATATCCACTTTCAACACAGTGGGGTAGGTTAAATAGTCGTCCAGGAAAGTTTTGATGAAGTAAGTACAAAACGAAAGAGATGTTATACTCACAGCTCCCACTAGACACAAGTACAGCAATTTGGAAGTTGAGAACGTCATAAGTCTCTCTCTTGTAGAGCAATACATCGTAGCTATTTGAAAGTTCTACCAACTCTGAAGAACTGATGGATAAAATACACGTTTATAACATTATAAATACAATTTTGACGACAAATACAATAACACTACTAGGACTACATTACTTCTTATATAAACAATGTTAACAACTTTTGCTATAAATATATTTAATTTGGAAATGAAGTTAACTCATGAATAGGTAACAAGTCATTAAAGACTTGAAATATATTAAACAAATCAGCAAATTATTAAGCAATGTGTTCTTAGCGAATTTGAAATATTATATCTCGAGACTTCGCATGGCTGTACATCTGTTGTTTGTGTTTGTTTAGATAAAGTCTTCCATGATAAGTCTACAACATCTTTAATATTTATCAACATAATGATAATTACAAGAACTCTGTTGCCGTGTTACTAATTTGTTGACAAACAGTAATAATGACTGTTGATATAAATATTTGCATTTTCATATTAAAATTGGCTCCATAAAACAAAACGAGTATTTAGCTATGAAACAAACTCGGCGATATAACTAATTATTTAGTGATGTCTCGAAACTTTACAAAGATGGTCTTTTGTGGTTTGTTTGTCAAATTTATCTCTAACTGTGCTGGAAACAGTCTGCGCCATATCACGACAGTAGCACAGTACTTTTTAGCTTAAAACAAAGGTCACCACTTTCGGGATTACCAAGAGAAAGCGCACAGTTATAATAACAGTATTCTGTTTGTTTAACTTCAGTACTGTTTTACATATCCATTATTTTTGTACTTTATATTTCAGTCTCTTTCTAATATATCAATACGTATTTATAGAGAGAGATACAGAAAAACAAAGTTGGTTAGTTAGTTTGTTGTTAGATGCAAAATTACACAATGTGCTACCTCTGCTCTGAACAGTGTGGGTATCCAAAAACACGATGTTTAGCGTTATAAGCCCCCAGACTTTTGCCGCTGAGCCACAGGGAAGCTATAAATATATATATATATATATACGTCTGTGTGTGTGCGTACTTAATATACATTATTTGGGTTTGTTTCTTTTTTCTAAATTCTAGGTGAGGCTATTTGAGACTCCTTTTCTCACGCTACCA
>NW_013672198.1:51862-53439 GCF_000517525.1 Limulus polyphemus
GCAGCACAACTTCCCGTAACTTTCACAGGATAACCGTTTGCCATGTCATCACTTTCCCATCTCGCTAGGTTCGCTAATGAAAATAGGTTATCGGGCTTTAAGATAAATTGCGATAGTTACGTCACGAAGAACCAGTATCAAATGTTTAATTACATACAATTTATAAAATTAAAATCAATATAAGAAACAATATAGCAAGTGATGTGTGTGTGTGTGTAGGTGTAGAACTGATAAGAGCTGGTGGAGACTTCAATAACAAAAAACAGGCTCTTGTCATAAGGCATTAGTATTAAGCTTATTACATTTCTAAACATATGTACACTCTGGCCCTTCAGCTATTTTCCAGTTGTCTACTTTATCAACACTTTTCAATAACATTTGGAGTCTCACAAGACGTTGAACACTTGATACTAGTAAGTAGATGATCAAATAAGGTTATAACTCAACTTTAGCAGTCATTTCTAAGCATCACAGAGTAATTGATTGAATGGGGCAGCCATTTTTTCTCGGCCCATCCCTAAATCTAAGCACTACCATGCTTAGTGATAAGCCATTTGTTGTAACAAAATTGTTAGGTTGTGAACACCTTTTACAAGTTGGAAAAGCATAATTATGATCAATTATACTTGTCATAAGATATTGTATTAGGCCTATTAAATTTTTAACACTACATTCTTATCTAGTCCCTTGGGGATTTTCAACAATTAGAAGAGTGTATAATAATAGTATTCCAACCAGCTTTTAAAAGATGTTCACACCATAACAATAGTTGTTGTAATAAATGACTTATATAAGTAGTGTTCTGTCCACTATTGTATTTACTGTATCCCATCCAACAAAAGATATGATAGGTATAGTATGGTTTGAATATTATTATTATACACTCTTCTAATTCTTAAAAATCTCTAATGGACTGAATATAGAATGTAGTGTTTAAACATATAATAGGCCTAATGTTAATGTCTTATGACAAATATAATTACTTATAATCATGCTTCACCAGCTTGTAAAAAGCGTTTACAACATAAAAAAAGGCTCATATCAGTTCCTGTATTTCCCACCCTGTAAATTAAACCGAAAACAAAGAACATACTAACTGAAAAATAATCCCAATCTAAATTAGAATACTGTTACGTATCTGCTTGTTTGTTAATTTCCGGTAGAAATTCTTTCCGAGGAACTTTAGCGATACAAGTCCCTTCTTGATTAAACCAGTTTATTTTTTCTTAGTACACAGTAATCTCACAATCAGTACGTTTTTCGTCACTTTAAACTTAACAACTTTTATAATACACGCTATAAACTATAGTGACACACAATCTCGATAACTTCGCAAGAAACTTAACGTGACTACTGTTCGCTTTATCATACATTCATTTCTGCAGGCTTTCTCTGTCAGGCTTATATACTTACAAAGAGGCGTCTCTCGATCTCACTCGAGCTTCCCTGAAAATCGAGAAACTCAGTCACGCATGCCCCCGGTGTTACGTGACTTCTGCTGTCGTAACACTGCCCCTTCCTTAGTATTGTTCATTCCAAACAATAGCCACTTACATTAAACCAATAGAAAATTAACA
>NW_013672199.1:0-920 GCF_000517525.1 Limulus polyphemus
TGTAAAGTGTATTAATAAATACATTAGCTTTCTGTAGACATTAACGTTGTGTGGACGTAGATTTCTGTAAAGTGGATTTATAAATACATTAGCTTTCTGTAGACATATATATACTTGTATATTCTGTGTTTCTCTCTGTTTTATATTTTCTCAACTTTTGTATAAAAACACATTTAAATGGTACAATATATACAATAAGCGAGGTCGCTTCACATAAACCATATACATTTTAATAATGTCTCAAGAGTTATGCCGAGTTACCAAATAACAAGCCTATTGGCTTAGGAGAGGATTTTTGGAGAAACACTACTCCAGACCGTAGGTAAAAAAAAGGTAATTTGACAATACGAAACCTGGAATACTCGACACAAGAACGTGACGTGTTATAAGCGTGAATGAGGGATAAAAAAAGCGAACATTCCCAAGATGCCAGAACGGAAATTTATCCAGTGTATCATTTAGAAATGTCCTTACGTATTTATGTTCATTTTCCTCCAGATTTATAAATTTCCGTTATTACTTCCTATACATGGATCTATATGATTTTTTATAGCCGAAGGAGTTCCCACGAACCAAGAGGATGGGATGTGTTCATAGAAAATCCTCCCGCAGAGGATGACCTGACACAGAGTTCAAAAGTCGTGGAGGTCATACTTAAAATCATAAAAGTCTTCGTGTATATTTTCATACTGGTTTGTGTCATGGCAACAGCAGTCATCTCGAAGGGCACCATGTTATTTATGACGTCACACATTCAACAGGACCGCACGATTCCAGTGTGCAAGAAAGGATTAGGTAAGTTTAGGTTATTGTTCTTACATCGGGCTCTGAAAGCTTTCTCACCAGGCATAACCTATTGTCTCAAATCCCCATTAGGCAAGCATAGCCTATTGTCTCAAATCCCCATTAGGCAAGCATAG
>NW_013672199.1:1852-3180 GCF_000517525.1 Limulus polyphemus
TGTTTCTTTTGCTGTTCCTGTATTGCTGCCATCAAATCTGCTAAGCTGTAGTTTGATTTGCACCTCTCGTTTCCATCTTCTTCTTTTTTATTTATTTTCTATCCTGCTTCTGACACCAATTTGTTACGTCTCTGTGTTCGTTTGTTACTTTTCGTAGAAATTATTTCCGATAAACTTCAGCGATACAAGTCCTTTCTTAAATAAAACTAGTTTATTCTTTCTCAACTCAACTTTGCAATACACTTAATTTCCACAGTCACTTTAACATAACCACACGCTATAATTCACAAAAAGTATTTCACGCACTTTTCTTACTACTGCGCTTGACTCAATTGCCCGTCTATATCTTCAATCTCTCTGTCTGCTATTATCTATTATGCCATCACTTCATTTGCCGGCTGATATATATGTATAAAAATAGAGGGCGCGTAGAGAATACTAGAGTTGCCACGAACAGACATGATCCTTCTAGAATATCATGACGTGTTACTAGGGTCACGCGACTTCCGCTGTCGTAACAATATTTTCTGATAATTTAAAAGAATAATAATTTTCATAATCTATTATATCTTTCTTGAAAATATTTTAATTTTTGAATATTTTACTGAATTCAGGTAACAAATATTAATGTTCTATACACAAAATCTATCTGGATATACAGTATTAATCTAAAGTATAAAATATATTTTTTAATTAACATAAAAAGTTAGCAAAAAAAACGATCTTTCATCTCCAGATGATAATACAAAAATAAATTTTTTTTATTTCAACCACAGTTTCGCCATTGTAGCTTCAACAGGACTATTACTACAAATGATAATAGTTTGTGTAGTACTAGCCCTGATTAAACTGCAATAGCGAAACGTTGGTTTAAATAAAAAGTTTTTTTAAATTAATATCTGGAATTCTTTTTTTATTCCAACTTTATTTTCAAAATATCTGAATCCTAAAAATCCTAAAAAATCAACAAAATATTTTCACAGTCTTTTGAAGATTTTCTCTAATCATTATATCCCTCCCGCTCCCCCTCCCCCAGTGGCACAGCGACACATCTGCGGAATTATAACACTAGAAACCGGATTTCGATACCCGTGGTGGGTAGAGCACAGATAGCCCATTGTGAAGCTATGTGCTTAATTACAAACAACGATAATCATTATAAATTTCTTTATTATTGAAAAACAAGAAAATAAAATCATAAATAATATTCAACGTTAAACTGGTACACAGTTAATAACATTTTATTTAGGCCTATCTATGGCCTTCAAAAAATTGACGACTCTACATGTTTCGACGTTACAACTCTTGAGGATGACGTTGTAACGTCG
>NW_013672199.1:3840-13677 GCF_000517525.1 Limulus polyphemus
TATTATAAAACAAGAAAATATTTTGAATGAAATCTTCTCCTGATTTTTATACCACGGTTTTAAAAATATTTCCTCCAATATTTGTGAATTTTTTTAGTATTTACGTGAAGAAAAATCTTATTGCGTTAGATATCCAATGCTTCATATAACACTTAAACTTTAAAGGCATTTTACTTAGATTTCAAATGGTTGTTTCATTATGAATTCAGATTAAATAATAGTTATTATTTTGTTGATACTTTATTAATTACTGTTTGACAGCCTGAACTTTATTTAAGTATAGAGATTATTCCATAGCTGTAAAATACTTTTATTTCGTATGTCCGTACAATGAACATATTAATAATAACACGTTTATCGTTGATGTTAATTTCAAATTTGCCCATGGTTTAAAAATAAACTTTCATACTTTCTCCCTAAAGAATATATCACTTTCAATGGGGAAGTGATTTACTCATAAAGTTTGATTTAGTTTCGATATATGTCAAAGTTCGTATGATTAGAATTACAGTGTGGTTAAAACTGAAAGACCTTATGTACAATATGGTTAAGCCTAAAAGTTATACACAGTATACTTAAGCCTAAAATGTTAAACACAACATTGTTAAGCTGAAAAAATGAGCATATTTAAGCCCCAAAAGGCTATACACAAGATAAATAAGCCTAATTTAACGACTATAGTGAACAGTAAGCTTAATTTAACGATTATGCACAGCATTAAGCCTAAAATAGCTATATTTAACCAGCATGGTTAAGCTTTAAATAATAATTCAAAGTATGATAGTGCGAAGTGGTAATCCATTGAATTATTTCAGGTCTAGAGAGGGACAAGGACTATGAAGTGAAAATACCAGACCAGGAGAGAGTTGCTTGGATTTGGTGTCTTTTCTTTGCCATGGTTGTTCCTGAGCTTTTCACCCATTTCCGGAGTTCAAGAATATGTGTTTTCAAGTCCTACAGAAGGCCTCAGTTTCAAACATTTATTACGGTATGAGAAAATTACAAGTTAAAATTTCTATTCCAACATAAGTCACGAACAGATAAAAGTGTAAACAAGACTATTAACCTTCCTTTGTTAAACAAACAATTAATTAATAATATCAGACGTCAGAAAAGCTCAAAACAAAACAATTAATTAATAATATCATACGTCAGAAAAGCTCAAACAAAACAATTAATTAATAATATCATACGTCAAAAAAGCTCAAAACAAAACAATCAAACAATAAATTAATAATGTCATACAGAATGTTTATCATTGTGTGTGGTCTTAAAATGGCGTCACTATCCTACAGAATGTTTATCAATGTGTGTGGTCTTAAGATGACTTCACTGTCCTACAGAATGTTTATCAATATGTGTGGTCTTAAGATGATTTCACTGTCCTACAGAAGGTTTATCAATATGTGTGGTATTAAGATGATTTCACTGTCCTACAGAAGGTTTATCAATATGTGTGGTATTAAGATGACTTCACTGTCCTACAGGATGTTTATCAATATGTGTAATCTTAAGATGACTTCACTGTCCTACAGGATGTTTATCAATATGTGTAATCTTAAGATGACTTCACTGTCTTACAGAATGTTTAACAATATGTGTGGTCTTAGGATGACTTCACTGTCCTTCGCAAAAGCTTGCTAGAGTGGAGAGAATGAGCACAATCAATAATGGGGGAATCAGCCCCAAGGGATCTGGAACATGGGTTTTATAATGTGCGATAAATCCTCAGTAATATACGCTAAAGTTTTTAGTGTCCTACACCAGTGGTATTGTTGGAAACACCTAAAATACTGCCATGCCCGTGATATACATAAGTCTACTGAACATGAACATGGAAACGATGAAGGTACCAGGTCCTGATGGGGCTGATTCTACTCAGTTTTGTGTTTGTGTTGTGTTGTAGGTTGATATCATCAGGGTCAACTTTATGTCAAGACTGCTCGTTTTATTATTCTAGGATACTGTTCGTAAATAATTTTAAAAGTTTATATTATTCTCTGTAAGTTTAATACGGAACTTGATCTTGTTTAGGGTATATTACCAGATCGCTATGAAGTCTTTAAGCTTTGTGCTGAGATACAATAGAAAGGTTTAGTTTATACAGAAATTTTACATTAAAACTAACAACATTTCAGTTTAAGAAGACTATGGTACTTCCTTAAGCTAAAGAAAAATGTTTGTTAGTGACGTCAGTAAGTTTCAGTTGTGTCTTACAGGTTTTACTTATGGAAACACTACACGTACTAGGCTTAGTTCTCCTAGTATTTGTCGTCCTTCCCGACTTGGACGTGATAAAAGCCATCATGTTGACGAACTGTGTGTGTTTTATGCCTGCCCTCTTCAGTCTCCTATCACACCATAAAGATGAGGAAAAGCGTCCTTTAAAAGTCGTTTTGGACATCCTATCCATTGTTTCACAGGCTACGGGATTTGTAATATGGCCGATTGTTGAACACTACAAACGTTCCTGGACAATACCTGTTGCCGTGTTCTTGATCTCCTTCACCTGGTGGGAAAACTTTATCGACAAAAAGTCTCCTGTCTGGCTCATCAAGAAATTGGCTAATATAAAAGAAGACCTACGCAGAAGCCGGTACTTTACCTACATCTTCATTTCCATCTGGAAAACCATCTTGATTTTTTGTAGTATGCTGGCTTTCCTGTACATGACGATGGAAGATTTATCCAACCTCTTCCAGCTGTTTAAAAGCAGCTTCCAGCCTCACCCAATCAGGATCCATCAAGTGAAAACTTTTGTCCTCGATTCCAACCTTCCCGATCTTCCCACAGCCATCCCCATTGACGAAGAGATTGCCATAGATTCACTACCAATGGCCCCCATCTACGTGGCCTTAATTCAAGTTAGTGCGTCCTTATTGTGTTATATATTCAGCAAGTTTGCTTGCAAGATTTGTATCCAAGGCTTAAGCTTTGCATTTCCCATCAGCCTTACTGTCCCTGTAACAATGTCCTTACTGATCGCCGGATGTGGGATCCGGTCGGAGAACGAGTGTTTATATGAAAATATCTTACCCAAATATCTCTTCTGGACTTGTCCTGATGGGGATTTCTTTCAAGACTTTGTTTCCAAACAACACGCATGGATTTGGTTGCTATGGCTACTTTCCCAAACCTGGATTGCCATTCATATCTGGACTCCAAAATGTGAAAGACTGGCTACAACAGAAAAGTAACTTTTTTTTTAATAATAAAAAACAACCTGCTATTCTATTTTTAGGGTATTTTAAATAATGTGTTGAAATTAGAAGAATTTCTAATTGTATTTTCATTGAAATCTACAATAAAGATTCATGTTACTTATATAACATTGTATCGTCTTAAAACCCAAATTTGCTATGACTAATACGAGTAGTGTACCATACTGTAAAGATTTTACAGATTTTATGAATAATGCATACACACTAGAGATCATTATACTGTTAAGAAGAAGCTAATATTAACTGTTAAGTCATATGTTTCTAATGGCTTATATTTCTTTAGACTTTTTGTCAACCCAATGTACATCGGAGTCCTGGTAGACCAATCACTTGCTTTCAATAGACGAAGAGACGACATGGCCGAAATTAAGATATCGGTATGTTATTTGCAGAACATACTACAATGATTTGTTATACACAGATTGGTGTACGAACGATATTTTATATCGTAACTTAAAATTTTACTTTTTTAAATCACCACTGTAACTTTATCAACTTCAAATTTTACTTTTTTTAACCACCACTGTAACTTTATCAACTTCAAAGTTTACTTTTTTAACCACCACTGTAACTTAATCAACTTCAAATTTTACTTTTTTTAACCACCACTGTAACTTTATCAACTTCAAATTTTACTTTCTTAACCACCACTGTAACTTTATCAACTTCAAGTTTTACTTTTTTTAACCACCACTGTAACTTTATCATTTGTGGTAGCTTTTCCCTTTTTAAGCTGTAGCTATAGTTACGATACATTCTGGGTCTTTTATATTGACGTTTACACTCTTCTCACTGTATCATGTGAATACTGACATGCTAATGTTTAAACACAGAGTTCCAAAGTTCAGCTATTATCAAAACGTTCTGTTGGTTATTAAGTTTTAGCTCATCTTTTGAATCTGGAGGTTTCTAGAAATTTGTACTGCTGTTCAACCGGAAGGAGGTATGTCGTAAGTTGATGGTGTGGCCTGAATGTCTGGAACTTTCTTCAAAGTTTAGGAAACAATTTGAGACACTTATAAAGAGCGAGTTAGGCTAGAGTGAAGTATTTAATTTGTTGATGATGACAAAACCTTGTCGAAACGTTGTACATTTGCTGTTATGTTAAACTTACATTAAAGTTTTTCTTCATTACCCATTCAAGCCGTCTCCAACCAATATTAGTCTCAAAGTGGGTTCCTCGCCATCGAAGTTAAGATTTCTACTGTAATTACAATGGAAATTAGCATTCGAACATCGTTTGCAGCTGAGCGTAATGTTGTAATTCTGTATTAATTAATTATTGAACTTGGTTTGCAGGACATTGACCTAGAAGTGATCGAATACAATGACAACTCCCAGTACTACGAAACGATATCTGTAAATACCATCGACACTTCCAGCAGCCACAACGACCGGAGTGGACACAGCGTCCGGAACGTTGATCATATCACTCGCATCTACACATGCGCAACAATGTGGCACGAGACTCCCGACGAAATGATTCAAATGTTAAAGTCTGTTATGAGGTATTTATTTTGAACCGAATGCTATGTCGTTGTAGGTTTGGCTATTATATTTCCTGTCTGCTTCCCTTGTGGGATGACTTTCCGGTTTCTGGGCTGAGACCTCAGCCCGTTAAACATTTCAACCCTACGAAGATCATAAGATCTCTACGTTTCTAACTAACGAATTAATTGTTGTTTTGTTTGTGTTTTTATGAGGCACGAGTTGCTCGTGTGGTAGAGCGTTGCATTTCGTAACCTGGCGAGCAAGTTCAAATCTACACGAAATCATAAAATAAAATAAGTTGTATGTGCATGATAACAGTGACAGTCAATCCCTCATTTTGAATGTTAGTATTCTACTGACTGACTGATTACTAACCCGCTGGTCAGTAGTTTGGTATTAGGAACAGCGGTACGTGGTAGCCTGGCTTTTAATACAGGATACACGTTCCTCTTTTTTTACGTACTGAAAAATATTACATTTGAAAAGTAGGCTTAAGCTTGAACGTTGGAATCAGTATTCATTCAATGCCATTAATTAAAGATAAACTTATAAATAAATATAATTTTCATTAGAATACCTGAAAATAACATAAATATTTGAAACTCTTCAAAGGCTGGATGAAGATCAGTGTGCTCGAAGAAACGCCCAGAAATACCTCAGCATTGTGGATCCAGATTACTACGAACTAGAAGGTAATATTTAACGTACTTCTTGTAATTTATATGGATAACTTGTTACTACTCCAGACAAGGTTAGGTTACTATTAATAATTTACACAGTTTTCCGAAGAAGTAAAACCTGAAAATGACTATACACGAACTTGTGATTCTGTTTACAGGGCAGACAATAGAGTAAATGGAATAAACACGAACTTTTGATTCTGTTTACAGGGCAGACAGTAGAGTAAATAAACTAAACACGAACTTGTGATTCTGTTTACAGGGCAGACAGTAGAGTAAATAAACTAAACACGAACTTGTGATTCTGTTTACAGGGCAGACAGTAGAGTAAATGGTTTATATATACACCAACTTGTGATTCTGTTTACAGGGCAGACAATGGAGTAAATGGACTGTACACCAACTTGTGATTCTGTTTACAGGGCAGACAATGGAGTAAATGGACTGTACACAAACTTATAATTCTGTTTACAGGGCAGGCAATGCAGTAAATAGAATAAACACGAACTTATTATTCTATTTCTAGGGCAGACAATGCAGTAAATGGACTGTACACAAACTTGTAATTCATTGTCTGCCCTGTAAACAGCAGTAAATGGACTATACACAAACTTATAATTATGTTTACAGGGCAGACAATGCAGTAAATGGACTATACACAAACTTATAATTCTGTTTACAGGGCAGACAATAGAATAAATGGAATAAACACGAACTTATAATTCTGTTTACAGGGCAGGCAATAGAATAAAAGGACAAAAACTAACCAATATAAAACATATTGAACACACGTTCCTGTTGAGAAAAAATCCAAATATCACTAACTATGATTTTATTTGAGTAAAGAAACACATTCTGCTAATATAATAATAGGTAGGTAAACAACGATTTATAAACATAAGGAAAGGTTTTATTGATGGTATAACATACTACATGTTTCAACAGGACATTGGTCTGTTATCTTCAGGTATGATCAGTACTAAGCAATACAAGGTTTATGTATCGTACAAAGACAATCGACACAGGGAAGATTGGGGTGAAGATAAATCAAAGTTCTGACCTCCCCTGGTAATCATCTTCAGGCCCTTTTGGGGCCTGAAAGATCTCAAATCTATATTACTGCCCAGCCTTTTGCTTTGCTTTGATTAAGACACAAGGATTAAATGCGACGAAAACGGTGTCAGTAGGTGACAGAATATAGGTAAAGGCCAAGTCTGGTCAAGTGTCCGAACGGCGAATAGACCTTACCAAATATAGCTGATGCTGCTAGGGCCGTTATCACGAACTAGTCAGAGATTGTTTACGTTGATTATTTCTATAGTTTCTAAACAATCTCTTTCTTTTTTTTTAGTTTTGGGTCGGTGTTAGAGAAGAATTTCGTACTGATGATATGTTAAGGTGGATATCTGAAATTCACCTCTACACATGTGACCTTAATGTTGTTTGTGTGTATTATTTCGAAGGAACTTGATGTTTGATCTATGTAGGTATTTTCACATTCACGTGTGATACTGTAAAATGTCTTGTTTTTCTTCCTTTAACAGGGATTCTTTCGGGTTAGGTATTAAAGTGTTATTTTTATGTGAAGGTTTGAATACAGTTTTTACATCATTGCTAAAATTATTAAAATATCTAATAATTTTGTTACCAATTTCTGGCACAAAATGGAATGAAACAAGTTATTTTGTGTTGTTGAAAGGTGAAAGGTCAAAGTTAACGTAATGTTTTCTACTGTTTTGAATTTTGATACTAGCCCCACCTATGATATTGGGGTGGTTAACACCCCTAGACAGTGCTATGCTGTTTAAGTAGTTCAATTCAATAATAACACCAGCCGTAATTGTCAAGATCTATTCACTGTTCATACACTTGACCAGACTTGACCTTCACCTATATTCTGTCACCTAGTGACACCGTTTCCGTTACATTTAATTCTTGTATCTATTGTCTTTATACGATATATAAACCCTGGATTACTTAGTACTGAACGTACCCGAAGAAGACAGGCCAATTTTCTGTTGAAACGTGTAATATGTTACACCATCAATCAAACTATTCCTTACGTTTATAGATCGTTGTTTGTCCACCTATAATGACTCTCGAACTTTAGAGACAAGTTATGATAAAAGACTCTACTGTAAATGTGTGTACAGGACCACATCTGAGGTGTCATTGCTACAGTTGTTCTAAACGACGTAAGACACTGTAGTATGATTCTGAACTAAATACGTTTACATCACAGATAAAATAACGATTTGATATCTATTGTAATAATGAGATTAAAAGGGGTAAAAATTAATGTTGTTCTTGTTGAAAAACGAATATACAATATCGAAAAGAATAACTACAATATGTCTACTTTGTTGTGTATATATATATATTGGTTTCAACACTTTGGAGTGTGTTGACTTTACCTGTAGGGTCTGTTACTTCGCTTCAATTTACAATTAGTAACCATATTGTCGGAAAGATGGCACGACCATATACTCAACAATATTTGTATTTTTTTTTTCATACTTCTTTAAGTAAGGTCAAACACACACACTGTAAAAAACGTTCTGATTTAAATTTTTACCTAACTTGGCTTTTTTTTTGTAAATAATACGGAGAGTTTGGCACTTTATATAACTTGGTTCCTTATGATGCTAACAATTCGGGTTTCGATACCCGTAGTGAGAAGAGCCCATGATGTAGCTTTTTGCTTAACATCAACCACTCCAACCAAAAACCAAAAAAATAGATTTTTTATAGACAGTCCCGCGATGGGTAAGCGGTAAGTCTTCGTATTTACAATACTGA
Organism: Limulus polyphemus; assembly: GCF_000517525.1. Classification (NCBI taxonomy): domain Eukaryota; kingdom Metazoa; phylum Arthropoda; class Merostomata; order Xiphosura; family Limulidae; genus Limulus; species Limulus polyphemus. The sequence goes on from NW_013672199.1 coordinate 12,032, forward strand.
AATCAGGGTTTCGAGTCCTCTCGGTGGGCACAGCAGATAGCCCGATGTGACTTTGATATAAAAAAAACACACGCACACTCTTTTGCAGATATCTCGTGTTTATATGGCTAGTCCATTTATACTAATTTGGTTAGTTTCTTGCACATAGAGTGTTTTGGTTAGACAATATATTTACTTTAAGTATAAATTTCCAGTTAGAAACCCTGGTGTAACTTTGGTTTCAAAAACTAGAATATAAATGATCATACTCGAAAAAAAAAAGTGGGGGGGAACATGTCCCCTGTGAAAATTAGAGAGCTTTTGGTTAGAAATCAGTTACAAAAGCAATATCTGGTATTTGAACCGTACAATATTAACTAGGACGTATACAAGCGTGAGTATCTAGTGTAATCGTGTTCTAAGCAATTAAGTGTGGGGAACATGTCCCCTGTGAAAATTAGAGAGCTTTCGGTTAGAAATCAGTTACAAAAGCAATATCTGGTATTTGAACCGTACAATATCAACTAGAACGTATACAAGCGTGAGTATCTAGTGTATTCGTGTTGTAAGCAATTAAGTTTGGCAACAAGTTGAGGTGGCGTGTCTTTCTCAATCTGTACAGAAACCACACTGACATTCCTCGCGGGTCGTGGCTCTCAGCACATGTAACTTGGCACAAAGTTCTTGGTTAGAAAAGGGATCCCAACCTCTGTCCTAACATACCTTCGTGCTCTCACCCTTTCAGCACCTACACCCTCTGACTCAATCCAAAGAAACCCAGCTCCACCCACATCCTGATGTAAGCTGTTACACCTACACTTTCCAAATGAGATTATTTAAACTAAATGCATGTTTTACCGTCCCGTTCTTCTCATTGTCATTATTTTTACTTTTCAGTTCACATCTACTTTGATGACGCTTTTGAGTTGAGCGACGACAATGACGAAGAAATGGTTGTTAACCGGTTCGTGAAACAACTAATAAGAGTTATTGATGTTGCTGCAAGGTATGCCCAAGAAACATTTGCCCTTAAATAACTCTCATAAAATTGTAAAACATGTTTCACTGTTTCCTTTTAGCTATTGTTTTCAAATGTTTCTTTAACTATTTTTCAAAGAATACAACATTTTTGGCATGTTTGACAAAAGTAAAAACAAAGTTTGTTTCGAACTTGTTGACACGTTGCTGAAATTCCAGAAATATTTTCAATAATCAAAGATATTGAGAAACAGCAACTTACCAATCTTGTTTAATCATCTAGGAATGAAGCATATATTATTATTTTAGTATTCTAGAAGAACTGATATAAATACTCAAGAGGAGCTGAGTATTTCAGTGTTCTAGAAGAACTGATATAAATACTCAAGAGAGCTGAGTATTTCAGTGTTCTAGAAGAACTGATATAAATACTCAAGAGAGCTGAGTATTTCAGTGTTCTAGAAGAACTGATATAAATACTCAAGAGAGCTGAGTATTTCAGTGTTCTAGAAGAACTGATATCAGTACTCAAGAGATATGATTATTTCAGTGTTCCAGAAGAACTGATATAAATACTCAAGAGAGCTGAGTATTTCAGTGTTCTAGAAGAATTGATATAAATACTCAAGAGAGCTGAGTATTTCAGTGTTCTAGAAGAACTGATATCAGTACTCAAGAGATATGATTAC
>NW_013672199.1:14641-19601 GCF_000517525.1 Limulus polyphemus
AGATATGATTATTTTAGTATTCTAGAAGAACTGATATAAATACTCAAGAGAGCTGAGTATTTCAGTGTTCTAGAAGAACTGATATAAATACTCAAGAGAGCTGAGTATTTCAGTGTTCTAGAAGAACTGTTATAATTACTCAGGAGAGCTGAGTATTTCAGTGTTCTAGAAGAACTGATATAAATAGTCAAGAGAGCTGAGTATTTCAGTGTTCTAGAAGAACTGATATAAATAGTCAAGAGAGCTGAGTATTTCAGTGTTCTAGAAGAACTGATATAAATACTCAAGAGAGCTGAGTATTTTAGTATTCTAGAAGAACTGTTATCAGTACTCAGGATATATGATTATTTTAGTATTGTAGAAGAACTGATATCAGTCCTCAGGAGATATGATTATTTCAATGTTCTAGAAGAACTAATATAAATACTCAGGAGATATGATTATTTCAATGTTCTAGAAGAACTGATATAAATACTCAGGAGATATGATTATTTTAGTATTGTAGAAGAACTGATATAAATACTCAGGAGATATGATTATTTCAGTGTTCTAGAAGAACTGATATCAGTACTCAGGAGAGCTGGGTAGTTTAGTAGTCTAGAAGAACTGATATCAGTACTCAGGAGAGCTGGGTAGTTTAGTAGTCTAGAAGAACTGATATCAGTACTCAGGAGAGCTGGGTAGTTTAGTAGTCTAGAAGAACTGATATCAGTACTCAGGAGAGCTGGGTAGTTTAGTATTCTAGAAGAACTGATATCAGTACTGTAGGGGAGGTGATTATATCAGTGCTGCAGAAAACCTCATGATATCAGTAGGCTGTGATATCTAATATCAGTATTGTGAAAGGTTTAATGATATTAGTAATGTAGAAGAGTTTATGGTACCTGTATTTAAAGATAGTTTTTATGTGTACGTAGGAGATATCTTGATATCATGTCTTAAAAGTACTTTTAACCTATGGTTTAGAGAATATATATATCATTGTTATGGTGTTTTTTGTATTATAAATATCAGAAGTTGACTTGATAGCCTCGAACTCCGTGAATCTAAACTTTGAACACAATGTATAAATACTATTAGTAACAGAACGTGTACCACCGTCACGAGTCTGTATCCAAGTATCTCATTAACTGAATTGATACAGAAAACAGTACACGTCGATCACATCATAAATTAAACGCCAGTTCACTTGTGTTCATTTCTTCTCTGTCCTGATTACAATAATTCAAACCTCAATCTGTCTTTTCGACTGTTCACAAAGAAGTGAACATCTTCAAAGTCAGTGATAGAAGAAAGTGACATTCTAGGTGTAGTACAGGCAGAAGGTGTTTGGTTCAGAAATCCCAGCGCCCTTACAAGAATTTATTTTACATGACCTAGTTACATATTACTCTGTTTGAAATAGGTAACGAAAACACTGAACCTTCTGGTACAATTACAATGCAACATTTCTTGATACACCTGCTGTTTATCGTTCGGGTCTTGATGATACGGCAATATTCGGCACAATCTTGTGACCTGACGGGATCTGAGATCCGGGTCCTGTTTGGGGTTTGTTTTCTGGTGAAACCTAAAAGCTACATTTAATTTGTTATATATATTTTACAAAACTCTTTGCCTACAAATATGTCAACAGGGAGAATTGTAATGGAGAATTGTAAATAGTGAGATAATATTTTACAGCATCTGAGGCTGAAGCCTTCTTGACAACATATTCTGTATTTCTGTGACAGCTCGGGCTTCTCTTATAATATTGACTGCTTCATTACTTGGTTGTGTTAAGGTTGTCTCTTAGATTTTCTGATGACATCGACTGCTTCATTACTTGGTTGTGTTAACGTTGTATCTTAGATTTTCTGATGACATCGACTGCTTCATTACTTGGTTGTGTTAACGTTGTCTCATACCAACCTAGCCAGAAGAACGTATTTCCGTATAACAAGCACTGAAATATTTCAATTTTGATACCTTACCAAGAGCATTTGGCCACTTAGTTGATAGACTAACAAAAGCAAGGGATTTTCCGTCCTTTAACCACAGCTGAAAATATTGATTTTAACTAACTGTTCACAGATAAAATATGCACGATAATTATAATAAGCGTATGTACTTGTTTGAAAAGAATTTATGAGCACAACTAGGCTCATAAGTTATAATTTATCATAAACTTAACATTATTGCGAAACATCGTTTCATAAAACATGTATCCAGGTTATCCATGTGAAGCACGTGTTGCTAAGGGAAAGGTTGAATAACAAGAGGGCGTAACTTGTAAAATTTTCCACCATCGGCCATTTTGTCTTAACGTGTTATGGTTATTTGTTTGATGAATTCCATACAAAGTTACTCGAGGGTTATCTGCGCTAGCCGTCCCTAATTCATCAATGACAGACTATAGGAAAGGCAGCTAGTCAAAACCACCCGCCACCACTAACTCTTTACAACGAATAGTGGATAACTGTCACATTATAACGCCCCACGGTTAAAAGGTGAGCAGGCTCGTGGATGAGATTCGAACCCGAGATTTCGAGTCGAACGCCCTATTCACGATGTCATGCCAGGTTTATGTCCTACGACAAATATATTCAATTAGAACCAGCCACAATGTTAATAATAGCTGTTTTTGGCAGCGAAGTCAAATTTGATAAATTAAAAACGATCATTATATGAGCAACATATAACATGAAACGAGAAATTATAGCGCCATCTAGTGGAACGATGTATAAATACAGGTACAAGAAACAACCATATTTTAGCTATGTTTACAATAATAAATCATGTTTTATAGCACAAGAAGGAACCATAATTTAGGGCTATCAATACCTGTTAAAATACATATTTATAACATGAACAAAAAATTATTTAAATACTGTCCAATTTAATATGGCACTTTGCTATAATAATACATTAGAAAAAGGTGTACGTTTTTTGTTGTTGTTTTTTTACAATTGTTAGATGAAGTTTGGTTAAAGAAATATTAATGTGATACGTCTGTTACACTGGAAGCCATACGAAAGTTTCAGCCTTGTTTGCCAACTTTTTGTTACAAGCTGTAGCAGACGGCCGGTCTTGATTATTTAGCGAGTTGTTCTACAATAGTTCTTTACTCTTTTCCAGTAACGTTCACCAGACAAACATTCGTCTCAAGCCTCCTAAGAAACTCCCAACACCCTTCGGTGGCCGCCTCATCTGGACGATGCCTGGCAAGAACAAACTGATCGCTCACCTTAAAGATAAGCTAAAGATCAGACATAGAAAGAGATGGAGCCAGGTAGGTTGAAAAGTCTGTTAATCACGAACTAAAATGTTCCTTTACGCAAAAACCAAAGTTAGGTTGAATTGGCATACTACGGCGCCATCTGTTGGTCATTCAAAGACACGTGTTTGGGTTTTAAAGAAATTCAAGCAATTTTTAAATCTAATTTATTTTTATTTTCTAGCCAGTTATAAAAGTTCCTAAACCCATTTTTAATGCCCTTGTAATGGGTCTTGAAGTTTACTTGCATACATGTAACTTAATATTCACACTTTTTTTAGCCTCAGTGGAAAGCCTCAGGATTTATAGTACTTCAACAGAAGAAATGTAAACAACAAATGTTTATAATTCCAAGAAACTGTCTTCAAGTTGAATAATCATATCACAGGAAGAACTGAGAGAGGAATTAATGTCCTAGTTTTATATTTCTGTATATTTATACCCCATATAACCATATAAAAATTAATCACCGAAATGGTAGCAGGTCGTTCATGGTAAAGTCATATTTCAAACTGTCTTTATACTTTACAAGAATGTGTAGCCTAACCAAAATGGCGTCCCTTAGTAGCTTAATCATATCTAGTAATATGGTGTGCCATTTGATCAGTTGTACAAACAACTGAAATAGATAAAATATTTACAAATCCTTAAAGCTCCAGCAAGAATTTTTATTATATTATTTTTTTTATTATATAACTTAAAATGTTCTCGGTGAGCTTCAGGTTTATTCTTCGGCTAAACCAATCAACTAATGATTTCCAGGTTCTAAAAATTCGAGTTCAAATTGAATAAATTACAGTTCTCTCGTTTGTTAGTTTGTTTTTATAAACCATTAACATACCACGTAATAAGCAAGTCTGATGATATTCAAATATTTCACAGGCTGATTCTGGTGGCCATTTAAATAAATAATTACGCAGAGTTTTGTTTTCATTTGATTTTAGCACAGAAACAAATTAATATAACATATTGTGTATTGAGGGATAGAAATATAAGTTATTGTTTTCATCGAGATATCAGCGTTGTGTCATCTTATAGGTGAATAATGTAGGTAAACACAAGGTTTAGAAGGAAGTTTCATGTTGTTATTCACGCTGCCATGTTAAGACAGTTGTTAATTGACGGTGTTTCCGGTTTAAATGTTTTTGGTAAGTTCTATCTCATTAAGACTTGATCTGTTTCTTTTGAACCATTTGTAAGGAAAACGTTATTAGGAATTCATTCCAGTCCATTATATTTGTATTTTTGGAGTTATTGTGCAAGCACGTTGTGTTATAGCTGAAGTTTTAATAATATTTAGTCCATTATATTTGTATTTTTGGAGTTATTGTGCAAGCACGTTGTGTTATAGCTGAAGTTTTAATAATATTAACCTGTTTTAGAAGCACGATTTATTATAGCTGAAGTTTTAATAATATTAACCTGCTGTAAAAACGCGTCTTATTATCACTAAAGTTTTAACAATTTAACCTGTTTTATAAGCACGATTTATTATCACTAAAGTTTTAACAATATTAACCTGTTTTATAAGCACGATTTATTATCACTAAAGTTTTAACAATATTAACCTGCTGTAGAAACCCGTCTTATTATCACTAAAGTTTTAACAATATTAACCTGCTGTAGAAACCCGTCTTATTATCACTAAAGTTTTAACAATATTAACCTGCTGTAGAAACCCGTCTTATTATCACTAAAGTTTTA
>NW_013672199.1:20270-34255 GCF_000517525.1 Limulus polyphemus
TGGCTTTTTTCAGAAACAAGGAAACGTGCGTGTTGGCGTAGATCTGGTTTCTACTTTGAGAAATATTTTCAGAATACATTTTGTCTTTGGCCAAGCAGAAGCGACTCTGTTTCTGTTATTCGTGAATTTGTCATGTGACTTTTGTAATATGTCGGCTTCATCAGACGATGGAATGCTGGGAAATCTTGTTAGAGTTAATGATTGTATTGAAGATAATATTTTGTGATAATGTTTCTTGACGATTTTTGAAGAAACATGTTAGGGCAACATTTTTCTGAAAATAGTTTCTCGCGTATGCTGGCTTTAAGGCTTGTTACGTCACACCTCTCAAAGGCGACCCCTAACGATGACTCGTTAAAACTAGTGTGTAAATATTCCTAATCATTCAGGGTATGTTAGAAAAACGTGCAGGTTAAAGAGGTCAATTTAACACAAAGATACGAAACCCCTTTAACCACGCGTTTCGTATCTTTAACTATTTCTACTGATGGTTAGAAACATTATCAGTTAAAATAAGGTTTATTGACATATCCTTAGATAGGAAAAGTCTTAACTACTTGGTATGCGCCACATTTGATACGTTGGAAACATCTTTAACTGTGTTTATTTATATTTTCTTTCGAAGAAAGAATTAGTTATCGCATTAGCGCCATCTTTTGAGGCAAACTGTATTTTTTTTGTTTTCACTCGGATTAATTTGAAACTTAAATGTTTGAACACTAGGATCGTTGTTTTCGTACGTTATGAATTGATGACGTAGTAAATCTCGGCCTTCTGAATAGACAGTTGTGTTTGGTCATTTACAAAAAAATTATCGTACTTTCTAATTTTAGGTCCTATGGTATGGTATCAGAAATTTGAATATGCCATTGGTCACTGGCTCCAGAAAGCTACAGAGCACATGATTGGCTGCGTGTTGTGCAGCCCCGGATGCTTTTCCCTCTTCCGAGCAAAGGCTCTAATGGACGATAACGTAATGAGAAGATATACAACGAAATCAGAAGATCCATTACACTATGTACAGTACGATCAGGGTAAGCTTTGCATCTTTTAAAAGTAAATTTAAAAACGAACTAAATGATAATAAAGGTAAATAAATATCCAAATTTACCCAATTGGATGGATCTCGTGTAGGTGGTACTTTACAAAAGAAAAATATGATTCAGCTTGAGTTTAAATATCATAATATTAGCTTTATCACAAAGCTACTCAATTGTTTATTTACACTGTATCCGCTGCGAGGATCGAACCTCGAACTTTAGTGTTATGAGACTAAACTTTTCAAGTTAGCCACCGAGGAAACAAATTCTGGGTTTAGTAGTATGGGTATTGCATGCGGGTAGGAATGTTGTACGTAATATTTAATAATTTGTTATTTGAGTTAGAATTTAACGTGATTCATCTACGTAATCGTTGTTGACAGGTGAGGACCGTTGGCTCTGTACCTTGATGCTCCAACGTGGCTACAGAGTGGAATACAGCGCCGCTTCTGATGCCTATACACACTGTCCTGAAGGATTTGGAGAGTTCTACACCCAGCGTCGGCGATGGGCGCCCTCTACCATGGCGAACATCATGGACCTGTTGGGTGATTACAAGAGAACAGTCAGCATAAATGATAGCATATCTATACCCTACATTATTTATCAAGGCATGCTGATGGTTGGAACCGTTCTGGGTCCTGGCACCATATTCCTCATGTTGGTTGGCGCCATGGTGGCGGCCTTCAAGATTTCTAACTGGACGTCTTTCGCTGCCAACATCGTTCCAATTCTATTCTTCATCTTCATCTGTTTCGTAGCCAATAATAACATCCAGGTAAGTACACAATTCTAATTTTACTACGAAATCAACGAATTCTTTACTGATCCTAATTCGCCTGCGCATGCTCAGCAGTATCACTATATTAATGTAGCCTAATTGGAATCCAATTTCAGAAATTTAGAAACCATGTAGGTCACACACATATTAACTCTCCCAACACGGGGATCGGTCAATTTGACCGAGTCACGTGACCTTTTGTACTCGCTTAAAGTTGATATAAATTTAATACTTATAACTCTCTATATATTGGGTATATCTTCACGACATTTGGCAGTCTTTCAGTTAATATTACACACACAAAAAGTCATATTTCTTAGTGAAGTATATTTAATAAAATAAAATAAAATTTTGTCCGTGAATATATTGAATATTTGTTTTGAATAGTCCGTGTCCAAAGTAATATTCCTGTTAAAATTAAAAATACTTTTCGTCATCTCAAAAATCTCAAATTTCCTTTGTGTAATTCCTAAAACCTCGTAAATGCATTTCAAACGGTTTTTTTCCCCCACTAAATCCTTATAGTTTATATGTTATTTTCTCTACCTAATGTCCAAAGAACTTGTATCATCTTTACAATATATAAAGTTGATTGTAAGTTCCTTGTTTTGTGGTGAAATTGAAGTCCGCTGGTTTTTCTTAAGCAATTGTCTTTTTCAGATCCTCATAGCCCAGATATTCAGCTCTGCATATGCTCTTCTTATGATGGCTGTACTGGTGGGTACATCCATCCAGTTATCGGAGGATGGTGTTGGCTCTCCATCTTCTATTTTCTTGATTGGACTTTCAAGCAGTTTCTTTATAGCTGCAGTCATCCACCCTCAAGAGTTCTGGTGCGTTGTTCCTGGATTTCTGTACTTCATCAGTGTACCCTCCATGTACCTGTTGTTGATTCTGTACTCGCTTGTAAACCTAAACGTCGTTTCTTGGGGCACTCGTGAAGTCCAAACTAAAAAGTCCAAAAACAAATGGAAGAAGAAAGGAAGGAAATAGAAGAAATGAAGAAAACAAGGAAGAAAAAAAGTGATCTGTTTGGATTTCTGGGCATGGATAAAAATGAGGATGAAGAAGATGGAAGCATAACCTTCAGCTTAGCTAACCTCTTTAAATGTATGATCTGTACTTATCCAAAGGCTAGTGAGGAAAAGGTTCAGCTCTTGAGGATCAGTGACCAGCTTGAATCTTTGAACACTAAACTATCCTCACTAGAAAGGCAACTGGACATTGGCCAAGGTTTGTTACCTGGAGGAGGAATCAAACGTCGATCTTCTATGGGCCGACGTTCTGACCGTGGTTCGGAAGGATTGTCTCCAGTAGCAGAAGGAGAAACTGGAGAATTTGAAAGTGATTCCGAAGATACTGACAGTGAAAGATTAGGTGAAATTTCAATTTTCTTTCAATGTTTACAAATTCTTTAAGATTCTAAAATGAAATTATTTCTGTAGTTAAACGTACACTAATCTCTACTTATTAACAGTGAAAAACAAATAAAAAACGGCATTCTTTTGCACAATGAAAGTTAAAATCTTTACTATTAGTTACATCCGACTAGTTTCGGAAACACAGTAGCCGTCGTCAGTGCTAGTATCTATAGTGTTAAGTTAGTCTACATTCATCTACGACCGTTAATGAGTGAGTTCATTTTTCAAAACAAGCTAACGCTATAGATACCAGCCCTAGTTAGGCTAAACTAACACTGTAGATACCATCCGTAGTTAGGCTAAACTAACACTGTAGATACTAGCCCTAACTAGACTAAACTGATACTGTAGATACTAGCCCTAGTTAGGCTAAACTAACACTGTAGATACTAGCCCTAGTTAGGCTAAACTAACAATGTAGAAACTGGCCCTAGTTAGGTTAAACTAACACTGTAGATACCAGCCCTAGTTAGGCTAAACTAACACTGTAGATACCATCCGTAGTTAGGCTAAACTAACATTGTAGATACTAGCCCTAACTAGACTAAACTGATACTGTAGATACTAGCCCTAGTTAGGCTAAACTAACACTGTAGATACTGGCCCTAGTTAGGCTAAATTGACACTGTAGATATTAATTAGTCCTGATGGTGGTAATTGTGTAACCAAAACTAGTCGGCTATAACTAATAATAAATATCTTACCTTTCATTGTAACAAAAAACATCGGTTTTTGTGTTTTTTACTCTTAATACAGTAGCACTATGTGCCTGAAAAGAAATTATAATCTCTAGTTACTTTCTTTGGATAAATTTATGTTAAAATATCCTACCGTTATCAAAACTCTCGTTTAAGGAAAAAATGATATTTAAATTCTTTTAATTTTCGTAACAAACTCTATGAAAACTTTTTCTAAATGTTGAGAGAGGAAAATCCCAGTGGGTTATTAAATATTATATTATTATTATATATATTTTAATGTCGTTGTTTATTAAATAGCGAAATCGAGCTAGGTCGTCCGTTCACGATATTAAACTCTCTGAAAGATGTCGTCCAGTTTAATATCGTGAACGGACGACATCTTTCAGAGAGTTTAATATCGTGAACGGACGACATCTTTCAGAGAGTTTAATATCGTGAACGGACGACATCTTTCAGAGAGTTTAATATCGTGAACCTTTGAAAGATGTCGTCCGTTCACGATATTAAACTCTCTAAAAGATGTCGCCCGTTCACGATATTAAACTCTCTAAAAGATGTCGCCCGGTCACGATATTAAACTCTAAAAGATGTCGTCCGTTCACGATATTAAACTCTCTCAAGAAGTCCTCCGTTCACGATATTTCAATAATGAAAATTCATTAGGTGTTCAAGTGATATATATATATTTGTTGAACAGAACCTCGAGTTGAACGTGATGATCTCATCAATCCATACTGGATTGAAGACAAAGATCTTAAGAGAGGAGAAGTGGATTACCTGAACGGACCTGAGATCCAGTTCTGGAAGGATATGATAGAGAAGTACCTCTACCCACTGGACCAGAACAAGGAGCACGAGGCGAGGATAGCGTCCGAGTTGCAAGAGCTGCGAAACAAGGTGGTCTTTGGGTTTCTAATGTCCAACGCTCTTTTCATCCTTATTGTTTTCCTTCTTCAACTTAACAAGGACCAACTACACATCAACTGGCCCTTAGGAGTGAAGACTAACATCACTTACATTCCGGAAACTAGCGAGGTCCGGATCGACAAGGAATATTTGCAGCTAGAACCCATTGGGTTGGTGTTTGCAACATTCTTCGCCATCATCCTGATTGTCCAGTTCTTGGCCATGCTGTTCCATCGGTTTGGTACTTTGTCACACATCTTGGCATCGATCGAACTTACGTGCTTTAACCATAAAGTGGAAGATCTGACGGAAGACGCCTTTTTCGACAAAAATGCCATCCAGATAGCTCGACAACTCCAGAAGTTGAAGGGTTTGGAGGATGACGAGAAAAGTGAAGATTATGGAAGTGGAGACCGACTAGCTAGACGAAAAACCATTCAGAACCTGGAGAAAAGACGACAGCAAAAAACGAGAGTTGGAACATTAGACGTTGCATTCAGAAAAAGATTCATGAATATTTCTCCAGAAAATGAAATGGGTATGTTGACGTTAATCAATGTTTTACACTGGTTGTTACAAGAATTATGGGTAATTAACATTGGTTGTTACAAGAATTGCGGTTTTTTACACTGGTTGTTATAAAAATGATGGGATTGTTACAATGTTTGTTTCACTGGTTGTTACAAGAATAATGGGTAATTAACATTGGTTGTAACACTGGTTGTTACATTAATTATGGATTGTTACACTGGTTGTTACAAAAATTATGGGATTGTGTTTGTTTCACTGGTTGTTACAAGAATTATGGGTAATTAACATTGGTTGTTACATTAATTATGGATTGTTACACTGATTATTACAAGAATTATGGATTGTTACACTGTTTGTTACAATAATTATGGGTTGTTACACTGGTTGTTACAAGAATTATGGATTGTTACACTGTTTGTTACAATAATTATGGGTTGTTACACTGGTTGTTACAAGAGTTACAAGAATTATGGGTTGTTACACTGGTTGTTACAAGAGTTACAATAATTATGGGTTGTTACACTGGTTGTTACAGGAATTATGGGTTTTTACACTGGTTGTTACAAGAATTATGGGTTGTTAAACTGGTTATTACAAGAATTATGAATTGTTACACTGTTTGTTACAATAATCATGGATTGTTACACTGGTTGTTACAAGAGTTACAAGAATTATGGGTTGTTACACTGGTTGTTACAAGAGTTACAATAATTATGGGTTATTACACTGGTAGTTACAAGAATTATGGGTTTTTACACTGGTTGTTACATTAAATATAGATTGTTACACTGGTTGTTACAATAATTATGGGTTATTACACTGGTTGTTACAGGAATTATGGTTTTTTACACTGGTTGTTAAAGCAATTATGGGTTTTTACACTGGTTGTTAAAGGAATTATGGGTTTTTACACTGGTTGTTACAGGAATTATGGGTTTTTACACTGGTTGTTACAGGAATTATGGGTTGTTACACAGGTTGTCAAGAGTTTGTGTTAACAAAATATTTTCCTTATGCCCATAAAGTTGTTAATATAATATCTGGACCCCTTCACATAGTTAACTGGTCTATTTTTTTCCTAGCAATCTGACGACAGTTTCAACGTTCTTTCTTACCCTTTTCAATGTAAATGGATATTTTTTTTTTCTGCAAGATACTATACAGATTCTCTAGTATCTTTAGGCTTAGCTGTATTAGAAGTTTTACACTCAACTTACGAGCTTTAATCAACTTTTTTTTTAAGTCCGTGTTTATTCTAGAAGTTTTTTACCCAAAGACTTTTATACAGGTGTTTACTCTAGAAAAAACGAGTGATTTTTTTTCCCCTGGTGACTTTTATACGGTGTTTACTCTAGAAAAAACGAGTAACTTTTTTTCCCCTGGTGACTTTTATACGGTGTTTACTCTAGCAAGGTTGTGTATTTCATTTTTGCTCGAGAAATGTTTTAAAGTGTTTATTCTAGAAACTTTAAGACCCAGAGTGGCTTAACGGTAAGTCTGAACACTTACAACGCTAAAAACGGGGTTTCGATACCTATGGTGGGCACAACACAGATAGCCCATTGTGTATGTTTGCATCTAACTTCAAACAAATAAACTATAAACCTCGTAAGAATCTTTTACTCGAGAACTGTTTTACACTTTTTACTGTACAAATATTGTGTTATTTTTCACTGTAGAAATATTGTGTTATTTTTTTTAATTCGCGGATTGTTTTACATATTTTACTCTTAAACACTTTCTCTGGTATTTTCTTACACCTGTGTTCAAAGGTACTCCAGTGCTAAGTGGATTCCAGCGGCGGAAGGATACACTCAAGGTTTTGGCTGATCGCCGTACGTCTTTGATGAAGAAGTCTGGTCAAATGGAGACACTGGGTGCTCGAAATCAGTTTTCAAATCCTCCTAGCCGGCAACGAGGTCGGTTAGATAAAATCTTGGCAACACCAAATGGAACTTTGAAAGGGTTTAGAAACACTGCTTTTGAGGGTAGTTCCGACGAAGAAAATGAACCGAACGCAAGATGTAAAACTAACATCACAAGACTCAAAAATAGTTCTCTCAAAGTGGATGTTTGTAACAAATGCAGAAAAAGTTTTCAAATTTTCTATCGAAAAATATGCTAAATATTTTTTTCTTCGACAATTCTTCCGAATTCTGCCACTGTTAAAAAGTTTTAAAATATCTTTAGTTTTGTTCTCCCGCTGTTAGGCTTAGTTCAAAGCTACGAACACGAAACTACTCCATGAACAATATATTATATGTCTATTATTTTCGCATGGTTAAGCTACAAAGAAACTTTTGATGTTATTTGCTGACATAAACTTGACGTAACAGTGTTTAGAAACTCGTATGATGTTAAAAGATTTTACAGTTGTTTTTCGTACTTTTACTTAGTTTAAAACATTAAGTATATAAATATATATATTACGTTATATTGGGGTTTAATAGTGAATTAATATTTAGAAGCACGTGTTAAATGGCTTATACTTATATATGTTGTATATACATATGTATCTTCACCTTGCCCTAATTTAATTACACTATTTGAAGTCGGTTTAGAAGCCTGGGAATGGTGTGATACCTCAATATTATACTTCAAGCTTCAATGTTACGTAGCGCCTATATTAGTCATATCAATAACGTGTATTTATGTTTTCATGTTATGTCTTTTAGTACGTGAATAATCTCTTGTTTTAATCGGTATATTGATAAAAAAAAATCTTTGTTTCGTCAGTAGTGAGAGTTTGATCTTCTCGTTTTGTGTCTGTGAACAAAGTGCAATTATTTCATTGTTTGTCAGGGTTAAGGTTGAAACTGATAATATAATGGAGAAAAGTAATCGTCCATTGTTTGTCAGGGTTAAGGTTGAAACTGATAATATAATGGAGAAAAGTAATCGTCCATTGTTTGTCAGGGTTAAGGTTGAAGGCGATAATATAATGGAGAAAAGTAATCGTCCATTGTTTGTCAGGGTTAAGGTTGAAGGCGATAATATAATGGAGAGGAGTAATCGTCCATTGTTTGTCAGGGTTAAGGTTGAAGGCGATAATGTAATGGAGAGAAGTAATCGTCCATTGTTTGTTAGGGTTAAAGTTGAAGCTGATAATAGAATGGAGAAAAGTAATCGTCCATTGTTTGTCAGGGTTAAAGTTGAAGCTGATAATAGAATGGAGAGGAGTAATCGTCCATTGTTTGTCAGGGTTAAGGTTGAAGCTGATAATAGAGTGAAGAGAAGTAATCGTCCATTGTTTGTCAGGGTTAAGGTTGAAGCTGATAATAGAGTGAAGAGAAGTAATCGTCCATTGTTTGTTAGGGTTAAGGGTGAAACGGACAATGATACGAGCTTATGGCAATAAGCATGTTATGCCAAAAATGTTCTCAATATTTCTCAACAAGTGATACAAATTCAGAAAGCTTTAGGAATGAATTAGTGAAACCAAAGGCCGTGAAACCACGAGAGTTACTTCCTTGGTTGTATCAACTTGATTTAAACCTATTTCTGGTGAGCGAATTGCTATCAACTAAACATGTAGTTAATATCTTTATTTTCCAAATCTCAGTACCTTTGCTGGATATCAACCATAAATTTAATGAGTTTATCTAACTCTTTAATAAAGAGGAAACCGTCAGAGATAATTAATTTTAACCACTACATCACCATTACAAGACCGAGGAAAAATGGTCTTTGATCTTTCATATAACTACAATCATTTGGAACAAAACTGCTGTCTTTTCAGTACATTAAACAAACCGACCAATCACGTGTAAGCTTCTCTTTGAACCTAGTCAGGTGCATGTTTAACGCAGACGATCATTATGTTTTGACGGCCTTGCGCAACTTTCCGGTTCATAATTAAAGTATTTGTTTAAGAGTTGGGTTTTTCTTTAGTAAATATATCATTCTGATTTTTTTTTAAAACTGCATTAGAATGTTGGTTGACGAGGGAATATTACTTTAAAGAAACTATCAACCATCTGAACAACCAACTGAAGAATGTAGTTGTAAGATTTGACGCCAGGTTTAGACCTTAGAGACGTGGTAACCGTTACGAGTTACGCTATAAATATTTTGTTTTTTCATTTCAATATTGCTCAATCTTTGCTGTTCTTTACGCAATTTGGATAAAATTCGAAAGAAACCTGAATTAATCTCTGTGATTTGACGTGTACAATATTCGTGTTCAGTAAGTAATGAATAAACAGAAAGTTTTGTGTTCATACTGGCTGAAAGGTTTATACGTCCACTAAACAGAAACTTATACAAATACGACACTGTTTACCGACTCTCAGCGCCACCTGGAATCCCGCAATGGCCGTTTTTCTTTTTATCCGATAAAATTCAAATATCTAAAAACAGTAATCTATGATTTAAATAAATGATGAACGGTTCTTAACACGTGGGGACCATTGCTAAATCTCGTTGCAGCTGTGTAAGTTAAACTATGTTTATTTTACGGTAAAAACCCTGAATTATGAACAGTGATTTACTCTGGAACTGTTTTCTTTCCACATTCGTGAAGTCCAAACACGTGTGTTCTAATGTGTTCAGATGCTGGGAGGGTTCGTTAACTCTTGATTATTGATGTTCTGTAAACAGAAAATCTCATAAAATTAGAAGATTATATGAATTCCATACGTTTGGAGACCGTATTATATGATATAACTATGTTAGAATACGCTCTCCAAACGTATGGAATTCATGTTATTATATGATATAGCTATGTTAGAATACATGAATTACATACGTTTGGAGAGCGTATTCTAACATAGTTATATCATATAATAACATATAAAGAGCGTGATGGATACGTCGCAAGTATAAATTACGTTCCATTACTTACGTCGCGTGGCAATCTGAGGGTCGCGGGTTCGAATCCCCGTCATACCAAACATGCTCGCCCTTTCAGCCGTGGGGGCGTTATAATGTGACGATCAATCCCACTATTCGTTGGTAAAATAGTAGCCCAAGAGTTGGCTGTGGATGGTGATGACTAGCTGCCTTCCCTCTAGTCTTACACTGCTAAATTAGGGACGGCTAGCGCAGATAGCCCTCGTGTAGCTTTGCGCAGATAGCCCTCGTGTAGCTTTGTGCGAAATTCAAAACAAACAAACAAGACATTCTATAACTAGTTACAAACATCAAACACGAATTATTTGATGTGCTAGTTTTAGAAAATAAACTCAATAATCAGTGAAAAAAAAATCATTATGTTTAAGACAGTTCATTATTTCACGTTCATAATTCGCTCTCCCATTAGTAATAGATATTCTAATACATGAAACACTTATTAGTACGAATAAAAACAGCCCTCAAATGTGAAAATGAAAGCTCCAGAAGCAAAGCTTGCCTAAGTTTATATCCCTACCTGGAAATAATCTATAAAACCGTTGTTGTACATTTATCTCTGCTACAGAGGGGTTAAAGAAACTAAAATATCAGGGGAACTTACTATAGGGAGTGGGGAGAAGAGGGTATACATGTGTACTCTATTACAAACTTAGATGGAGGGCGGGGTAATAAAGACCATACCGATGACTACAAGGGCTCACGTGGTAAGTGCGTGGTTTCCGGTGTTTATCGTCATAGCAAGTTAAGACCACGTTGTCGACCGAGCTGACTGAAAACGTTGTCGGAGAAAAAAAAACTTTGAACTGCAGTTGTTTCTTATATCAGTTCCCGCCAACAGTACGGTACATCATCTCTTTGTGTTGTCTATACGGACACACATCAGCCTTGATGATGTAACTGGTTTCCGAAAATAGCTGGCTGAAATATCTAATAAAGATTTCATTTTTCGTTGTGCCAAAAAATTAATGAATACAAATAAGCACCTAAGCTTAGTGAATACAAATAAGCACCTAAACTTAATGGATATAAATAAGCACATAAACTTAGTGGATATAAATAAGCACATAAGCTTAGTGGATACAAATAAGCACATAAACTTAGTGGATACAAATAAGCACATAAACTTAGTGGATATAAATAAAAACACAAACTTAGTGGATACAAATAAGCACATAAACTTAGTGGATACAAATAAGCACATAAACTTAGTGGATATAAATAAGCACATAAACTTAGTGGATACAAATAAGCACATAAACTTAATGCATACAAATAAGCACATAAACTTAGTGGATATAAATAAGCACATAAACTTAGTGGGTATAAATAAGCACATAAACTTAGTGGATACAAATAAGCGGTTACTAAAAAAGCAATATGTTACGATTTAAGTAATATCTTTTACGTTGTTGCTTAAATTATTGTAAACATTATCTGAAATAATGTGATAATTCCATTCAACAATTAAAAAAATAACGAATGAGATAATTCCATTCAACAATTAAAAAATAACGAATGAGATAATTCCATTCAACAATTAAAAAATAACGAATGTGATAATTCCATTCAACAATTAAAAAATAACGAATGTGATAATTCCATTCAACAATTAAAAAAATAACGAATGTGATAATTCCATTCAACAATTAAAAAAGTAACGAATTAGATTCGTATCTTCATGGTAGACTGAACATAATATCTATAGATTGATCTTCTAATCTTCTTATTTCATACAGTTGGATAAACCGTAATGGAGTTAATAATTAATAATAACCGATTACATAATGTAGTAGAAATGGTTGGTTGATTTTTGCACTCCACTCGACCGTCATCTTGCAAAGATGTCGAAGAACGTTAGTGCATTTTCGAAACCCAAATACAATCGTCTGAAGACAACATACAGAAACTCAACCGAGTAAGAAAATTATGTGAACAACATCTTTTGTGGATTAATATTAACATATTAATTCTATAAACGTCGGAACAGAACATGTCAGCCATAACAATTATAAAGAAAAATTAAATCGTCAGTAAAAAAAAAAAATATTAATGTCACACCTATCGAGTGTATTGCATTTTGTTAATGATTTTATTAGTGTTGTACCTTCCATATGCACTACCTAAAGTGTAATAGCTTCCATATACACTACCTAAAGTGTAGTAACTTCCATATACACTACCTAAAGTGTAGTAACTTCCATATACACTACCTAAAGTGTAATAGCTTCCACATACACCACCTAAAGTGTAGTAGCTTCCATATACACCACCTAAAGTGTAGTAGCTTATATATACACTACCTAAAGTGGAGTAGCTTATATATACACTACCTAAAGTGTAGTAACTTCCATATACACTACCTAAAGTGTAGTAACTTCCATATACACTACATAAAGTGTAGTAGCTTCCATATACACTACCTAAAGTGTAGTAACTTCCATATACACTACCTAAAGTGTAGTAACTGCCATATACACTACCTAAAGTGTAGTAGCTTCCATATACACTACATAAAGTGTAGTAACTTCCATATACACTACCTAAAGTGTAGTAACTTCCATATACACTACCTAAAGTGTAGTAGTTTCCATATACAAATGATAGTAGTTTTCAAGTAATAACATACAACACAACTTAAGTTTTTCCACTTGAACGCCGTACTATGAATTCCAACTACTCTAGTCTAATCCTTACATCAATTGAGTATTTTAGAAGAATGTTAACTACGACTGATTATGAATCAACTCTCAGAAGCTGGTAAATCTCAAAAAACAGAACATCCGAACTATTTTTCTTTCTACACATTAACAACAAATAAATCGACAAAAAATAGCCAAACCTTACAGACAAGCGTTTGTTATGGACAGGAAAATATAATATTTCACTGCAGTAAATTTGAAGGTTTCTGTAAGAGGATTGAGAGAGAAAATATCGCTCACTCCAAAAGTTATTACACAGTACATTCAAATCATTATACGTTATTTACATCTCGTTAGGCTGGAATATTAATTACCGGGTTAGCTATGAACTCTGGTTTATCTAAGTAATTATTAAACCTACATATTTCAGAACAAAAAAATCTGTAAGTTTTTGATTAGCTCCAATCATTCAGAGCGACAGCGTTGTGTTACCGAGTACTTTTGGTTTAAAGATAGTCCCCTGTGATCATTAGTCTAATAATTAGTGCCTTGTGGTCGTGCAGCTTAGTTAGCTTTGGCTTTAATCCCGGAAGGATCTTAAACAACAATGATGTGATCAGCGAGCAAGGAAAGAAATTTGATTGGTACATTCACTCTAAGGATCACTAGAATTTAGCATTAAAATTATTAACTTGTTTTACGTCTTTATTTGTTCATTCGTGAAATGGAAGACTTTTAAAATGCGTTATCAAAAGCTCTACAATCTTTTTTAAAATTCAACTGACGCTTAAGCCAATGTTATTTATCTGTTTATCTGTTTAAACAAAATACTAATAAACATCTGTAGTTCACCATAAAATCAATGTTTAATTAAACAAAACATCAACATCTGGAAGATCGAACCTCATTAACACGAAAAGTGAAACGTAGAGGAATAAACCCATTTTATACGTCTCTGAAAACCTCATAATTGGAATTAATAGATGAAGAACCACTGAAATACTGTATATGATATTTACTTACCTACTATACTGTATATGATACTTACTTACCTACTCTACTGTATATGATATTTACTTACCTACTATACTGTATATGATACTTACTTACCTACT
>NW_013672199.1:34265-38001 GCF_000517525.1 Limulus polyphemus
AGATATTGATTATGTTATGTTGTTTATTATACACTGTTTATTTGGATTAGTTATATATTATGTTATGTTGTTTATTATACATTGTTTATTTGGATTAGATATATATTATGTTACGCTGTTTATTATACACTGTTTATTTGGATTAGCTATATATTATATTACGCTGTTTATTATACATTGTTTATTTGGATTAGATATATACTATGTTACGTTGTTTATTATACATTGTTTATTTGGATTAGTTATATATTATGTTACATTGTTTATTATACATTGTTTATTTGGATTAGTTATATATTATGTTACGCTGTTTATTATACATTGTTTATTTGATGTAGATATATACTATGTTATGTTGTTTATTATACACTGTTTATTTGGATTAGATATAGATTATGTTACGTTGTTTATTATACACTGTTTATTTGGATTAGATATAGATTATGTTACGCTGTTTATTATACATTGTTTATTTGGATTAGTTGTATACTATGTTATGTTATTGGAATCTATATTAATAACATTATGAATAAAATGATACTCTAAGTTAATTGCTCTCTCTCTCTCTCACCTGCAACTGCAAGATGCATTATAAAGAAGTTCATCCGGGACTTTCTGTTGCTAGACAACAGGAGAGTCACCAAAACACATCCATTCCCCAGAATGATCATGATGAGGAGAATCCATAAAAATATCAGTTGTTCTGTCTGAAATAGAAACAAAATGATCATTAAAGATATGAAGAACATGGGCTATTTATTCTCTAATAACTTCCCTAGTATTACTATAGTCTTCCGTCAGAAAGTGTTTAAAACTACATTACACAGTAAGATAGGAAACTTTAGCGGCATGGTAGTGTAAACACTACATTAACTGTCAGCGGGATAGAGCAGCAAGGTAGTGTAAACACTACATTAACTCTCAGGGAAATAGTGTATAAATACAGCATTAATTCTCAGAAAGCTAGTGTGAAAACACTACATTAAGTCTCAGGGAGTTAATGTGTAAACACTACATTAACTCTCAGGGAAATAGTGTATAAATACAGCATTAATTTTCAGAGAGCTAGTGTGAAAACACTACATTAAGTCTCAAACTTACTCTACTGTATATGATATTTACTTACCTACTTTACTGTATATGATATTTACTTACCTACTCTACTGTATATGATATTTACTTACCTACTCTACTGTATATAATATTTACTTACCTACTCTACTGTATATGATATTTACTTACCTACACTACCGTATATGATATTTACTTGTTTTATATAGCTATCAAAAGCTTCATTCATCTGCAGTAGGACATAAATATAGATTGGTTATTTTAAAAATTCTCGTTTCTACTAGAAATGCTACTTTAAGATGTTCACACCGCACACACACGTTTTATGTACAGGTTGTATGAGTTTGAGATTCATAGTAGTTTCACATACTGAATATAAGAGGTATACAGAAAAAGGTGATTTACAGGGGTAACATACTTTCACAATTAGAGGATCTCAAACTGAGTTTACATTTCTATTTTGTTATATTTATGTTGTTACATTCACGTGAGCTAAAACAATATGTACAACAAACGTGTTTGGCTAAATTCAATTCTTGATCAAGATCGAACCTTTCCAATTTATGAAACTAGTTACTGATTAGGAAAATGTCTAGTATTTGAGATCAGGAAAAGATGGACCTAGAATCAGGAGCAAATAGTCCTAGGATCAGAAACAGGTGAATTTAGGATCAAGAAAAAATGGTCCTAGGATCAGTTTCAAGAATTGCCATAAAACTGACGAAATAAATATACACGTACTAATTTAATATTACCTAGTTGTGGTCAAGTTAATATCAGAGATCCTTCCAAACGGACATCCCAAGTTGTGGTTAACTTGATATTGGAGGACATTACAAATTGACATCCCAAGTTGTGGTTAACTTGATATTGGAGCACATTACAAATTGACATCCCAAGGTGTAGTCAACTTGATATTGGAGGTTATTACAAACTGACATCCCAAGGTGTAGTCAACTTGATATTGGAGGTCATTACAAACTGACATCCCAAGGTGTAGTCAACTTGATATTGGAGGACATTACAACTTGACATCTCAAGGTGTAGTCAACTTGATATTGGAGGTTATTACAAACTGACATCCCAAGGTGTAGTCAACTTGATATTGGAGGTTATTACAAACTGACATCCCAAGGTGTAGTCAACTTGATATTGGAGGTCATTACAAACTTACACCCCAAGTTGTGGTCAGGTTGATAGTGGAGGTCATTACAAACTTACACCCCAAGTTGTGGTCAAGTTGATATTGGAGGTCATTACAAACTTACACCCCAAGTTGTGGTCGGGTTGATATTGAAGTTGTGGTCAAGTTGATATTGAAGGTCATTACAAACTTACACCGCAAGTTGTGGTCAGGTTGATGTTGAAGTTGTGGTCAAGCTGATATTGGAGGTCATTAATGGCATTGTTAGACATTCGTCTTCTTTTTGAAGAAATTTATTTTAGCTTTTTTTGTACATTAAATAATTCAATGTTACAATCCGTTTATCGCTCATTAACCTTGGTAGGGAGTGTTGTAATATGTATGTTTTGTAATAAGAACCTACTACATAGCTTAAAATAAACATATTTAATTGTCTGAAGAAGCAAATTAGTCTAAAGATGTTTTTTTTTTATAAAAAGAAGTGTACAATGACGTCATACTGATTTGATAATGGTAATACGGGTGTTAGGTGTTTTCTATTATTTACTTGTAGTTCGTCTCTTTACTTTTATCAGCTCCAGGTGGAATCCTCACTTCCAGGCTATCTTATTTCCCTCGGAGTTAATGTAGTGTTTACACTACCTTGCTGTTCTAGCTCCCTGAGAATTAATGTAGTGTTTATCGTACCATGCCGATCTATCCCCGTGAGAGTTAATGTAGTGTATATACTATTATGCCGCTATAGTTTCCTGAGAGTTAATGTAGTGTTTACACTACCATACCGCTCTATCCCCCTGAGAGTTAATGTAGTGTATATACTATCATGTCGCTCTAGCTTCCTGAGAGTTAATGTAGTGTTTACACTACCATGCCGCTCCATCCCCCTGACAGTTAATGTAGTGTATATACTATTATGCCGCTCTATCCCCCTGAGAGTTAATGTAGTGTATATACTATTATGCAGCTTTAGCTTCCTGAGAGTTAATGTAGTGTTTACACGTTAACTCCCTTACCTACTCTACTGTATATGATATTTACTTACCTACTCTACTGTATATAATATTTACTTACCTATTACCTACTCTACTGTATATGATATTTACTTACCTAGTAGGTAAGTAAATATTATATACAGTAGAGTAGGTAAGTAAATATTATATACAGTAGAGTAGGTAAGTAAATATCATATACAGTAGAATAGGTGAGTAAATATTATATACAGTAAAGTAGGTAAGTAAATATCATATACAGTAGTGTAGGTAAGTAAATATTATATACAGTAGAGTAGGTAAGTAAATATTATGTACAGTAGAATAGGTAAGTAAATACCAATATACAGTAGAGTAGGTAAGTAAATATCATATACAGTAGAATAGGTAAGTAAATATCATATACAGTAGAGTAGGTAAGTAAATATCATATACAGTAGAATAGGTAAGTAAATATCATATACAGTAGAGTAGGTAAGTAAATATCATATACAGTAGAATAGGTAAGTAAATATCATATACAGTAGAGTAG
>NW_013672199.1:38774-46255 GCF_000517525.1 Limulus polyphemus
ATAGGTTAGAGATATGATAAATATTTATGTTTTCCAGATCTGGCTGTGGGTCGTTTAAGATTGGTCGTCATAGGTTAGAGATATGATAAATATTTATGTTTTCCAGATCTGGCTGTGGGTCGTTTAAGATTGGTCGTCATAGGTTAGAGATATGATAAATATTTATGTTTTCCAGATCTGGTTGTGGGTCGTTTAAGATTGGTCGTCATAGGTTAGAGATATGATAAATATTTATGTTTTCCAGATCTGGCTCTGGATTGTTTAAGATTGGTCGTCATAGGTTAGAGATATGATAAATATTTATGTTTTCCAGAGCTGGCTGTGGGTCGTTTAACGTTGGTCGTCATAGGTTAGAGATATGATAAATATTTATGTTTTCCAGATCTGGCTGTGGGCCTCTTCAGTGTATTGACGGACATCGTTTGGAGAACAACAGTAGAGTTCCATATTGGTAACATCGGATGTAAAATAGTCAAATATCTGCAGGTATGCAACTTTAATCATAAATAACACAGGCCTAACATCATTATATCCCACTACTAATACATTTTTTATTCAACTATAAATATTTTATCAAGGGATCGTCTATTAATGTCTTAAGTGTATATTGTTTGGCTTATACTCGCCACAAAGAACTTGTGTTTATAGAGATTTTTGTAAGAACATCTGACATTAGCGCTAATATCAGATTATAAAAACTAAAAAAAACTTATCTTTGTCAAACAGACCACGAGACCTAAATTAACAACATCAACGACATTAATAGTCGGCCTAATGGACAGAGATAGAAGACTCGCATTTTCACACATTAAAAAGAAACATGAAGCTCCATCTATGTTTTCTTTGACATACTGAGTTAAATCGGTTTTGGGAACTTAACCGTTCATCAACAACTGTATTTGAGTACAGTAGATTACACTGTACTTTAAGCATAATAAACCTATACTGTAAGTTAAGTACAGTAGATTACACTGTACTTTAAGCATAATAAACCTATACTGTAAGTTAAGTACAGTAGATTACACTGTACTTTAAGCATAATAAATAGGTTTACTATGCTTCAAGTACAGTGTAATCTACTGTACTTAACTTACAGTATAGTACTGTAAGTTAAGTACAGTAGACAAAACTGTATTTCAACTATGTTAGACTACACTGTATTTGAAGTATAGTAGACACAACTGTATTTCAACTATGTTAGACTACACTGTATTTGAAGTATAGTAGACACAACTGTATTTCAACTATGTTAGACTACACTGTATTTCAAGTATTGGTGGCCTAGAATTTACCGTTACTACATGCCTGTAAGATCCCACATGTGGTTAACTTTACCGTAGCGTTAGTACATTTTGTTTGTTGGGCCATCATAACCTGAAGGATTGAACCCTCAATCTTAGCATTTAGCACTTTGAGTTTACTGTTGAGTCATGGTGTGTGGGGGTGGACATAACAAAAACTATAACACAACTACTGGACGTTTTAGAATAGCCAACAAATTTAAGACATATCGTTGTTTTTTTACCTAGTCGGTAGCATGTTCGGTACGTGAACCCTACGATTCATGGTTCGCGCCCTGTAACAGCAAAACTGCGTTTCGCAATTTAGAGCTGTGGGTGCACTATAGGTATAATGGTTAAATAACAGTATTCTGTCAGTCAGAATTATCTAAGTAGTCGGCGGAGGGTGCTATTGACTAGATGCCTTCCTTGTAGTCTAGTAGTTCAAAGTTAGGATAGGTAGTCTTTGTGCAAGATTATGAAACAGTCAAACAAACAAATCAACTATCGCAAATAACTTTACATATTCATAGGTATAACATTCTCAAACACCAAATCACTAATACATTCTCAAACACCAAATCACTAATACATTCTCAAACACAAAATCACTAATACACATTCAAACACCAAATCACTAATACATTCTCAAACACCAAATCACTAATACATACTCGAACACAAAATCATTAATACATTCTCAAACACAAAATCACTAATACATTCTCAAACACCAAATCACTAATACATTCTCAAACACAAAATCACTAATACATTCTCAAACACAAAATCACTAATACATACTCAAACACAAAATCACTAATACATACTCAAACTCGAAGTCATTGCTCGATGTTTTTCGGGCCCAAACGAAAATAGAATCACTTTACAACTGTTAAAATATACAAGACATACAATAATATTTAGAAACCCTCCTACTGCTTCCACAGCCCCGGAACTATTTAAAGAAAACGGCAGGGGTCTCTGCCACAACTATCAGTTAAATAGAATATCTGGAAAGAGAGAGGAAGAAAAGCAGAGAAGAACACTGTGAAGAAAAAAGAAACTTTTTCCAGTTTTGTAATTTTGTGCGACTTTAAAGATGTAAGAAAGTGAAACTAGAAACAAAATAAATCAGTTTTCATGGACTTGCTGTTACTTTATCTTACCAATAATGGTGACCATTTTGTTCATCTCATTTGTCACCTCTTCCACTAACAATGGTGTCTTTATTCAATTTCTTCTTTGTCTTTTTTTTTTTCCCCACAAACAATAGTATCAATATTTTGATTTATGCATTTCAGTGGTCGTATATTTGACCTACATTGATGTGAATATTTCGATATATTATTTTATCAACGATGATGTCAATATTCCAGTTGGGCACAAAGGTGAGCTTGAGGAGTTATGATTACAGGTTCGATCTATGCGGTCGGCACAGCAGCAGGTAACCCCCCCCCCAAAAAAAAACAGCTGTGCACTAAAACATACAAACAAACATATTCTAGTTTGTGCATCAAAATATAAGATAACAGAAATATTTTAGTTAAAGAATTGTTAGTGCGACAATGAACGATAATTAAAAAACAAGATATTCAACAATATTGCTATTTCTAATTATTATACAATCTAAAGTCAACAATGTTATTATTTCTAATTATTATACAATCTAAAGGTCAACAATGTTATCATTTATAATTATTATACTATCTAAAAGTCAACAATATTGTTATTTCTAATTATTATACAATCTAAAATTCAACAATATTATTATTTATAATTATTATACAATCTAAAGTCAACAATGTTATTATTTATAATTATCATACAATCTAAATGTCAACAATATTGTTATTTCTAATAATTGTACAATCTAAAGGTCAACAATATTGTTATTTATAATTATTATACAATCTAAATGTCAACAATATTGTTATTTCTAATTATTATACAATCTAAAGGTCAACAATGTTATTATTTATAATTATTATACAATCTAATATCAACAATGTTATTATTTATAATTATTATACAATCTAAAGTCAACAATGTTATTATTTATAATTATCATACAATCTAAATGTCAACAATATTGTTATTTCTAATAATTGTACAATCTAAAGGTCAAGAACATTGTTATTTCTAATCATTATACAATCTAAAGGTCAAGAACATTGTTATTTCTAATTATTATACAATCTAAACTCAACAATGTTATTATTTATAATTATTATACTATCTAAAGGTCAACAACATTGTTATTTCTAATTATTGTACAGAGTGGTGTCCTTCTTGAAATCATATTTTCGGAAAGAGATTAAAAGTTATGTTAATATTCCAAAATACATAGTTCTTCAGTTTTAATTGTTTCAATAATATATGCATGGTATAAGTCGTGAATATCTCGATGCTAGATTTTGCAAGATTGTTGTTTTAAAAAACTCTACAAAGAAAGGTTCCACAACTATGAAACCTTCCAACATTAGTAGATTAGGAAAAAATGTCATTTTTCTTCCAAAGACATTTTAACTTTTCTAAAATTAAGACCGGTAAAAATTAACCAGCAATAGAAAGAATATCAAATTTTAGCAGTGAAGGTTTTTGTTTTACTGATACGAGGGCCGAGCATGACCCACTGGTTAACGTGCTGGGCTTCGGACTGGAAGTTCCAAGTGTCGAGCCAGTAAAAACGCTGTACACTCTCAGCTGTGAGTGCTTTAGAAAACTGGCCATCGGTCTCGCTATTTGAATGAGACGGTGGGCGCTGCTAACTGGTTACCTTCCATCTGTCCAGCAACTATAAATTTCGGGTGGCTATGGCTAAAACTGGGGTCTTCTGACTTAGACATGAAGCTCGTGTGTCGGGTAAAGTGTAGATCAGTATTGGAAAATTCCAAATACTGAACTAAATGTTTAATCTCATAGATGATGCTGCGTGTCTTTTATGTAAGTAAACGTAAACAAACAGAATTGTTTGATTTTACCGGATAATAACGGTGCATAAAATTGTTTTGTTTGTTTTAAGTTATGCACAAAGCTACACAATGGGCTCTCTGTGCTCTGCCCATCACGGGTATCGAAACCCGGTTTCTAGCATTGTAAGTCTGCAGACATACCGCTGTGCCACTAGGGGGCGGTGCATAAAATACAAATCATTTTAGTACTATACAAATAAAAACTTAAAACCAATATTTCTAAAAGTCAAGTTAATAAATAAAATTATAAATGACAGAAGAGAATTAAGAATTTACGATTTGTTCTAAAACAAAATCACATTGGGCTATTTACTGTTTCCACCGAGTTAAATTGTGCGTCGGATTTTAGGGTTGTAAGTTTGTAAACTTATTGCTGTCCCACCGGTGGATGGTTTTTATGGAGATGTTTGTCACTTTTTTTTTAGATTATACATCTTTTGAATCATTATTTCCTTAAAACTTTCTTTATATCTAGTTCGGCTACCATATGAGTTCAAGTTTTATATATTTGTTTAATTATTATGTAAGAAATGTAGTTTTATATTTGTTTAATTATTATGTAAGAAATGTAGTTTTATATTTGTTTAATTATTATGTAAGAAATGTAGTTTAGTTTTATATTTGTTTAACTATCATGTAAGAAATGTAGTTTAGTTTTATATTTGTTTAATTATTATGTAAGAAATGTAGTTTAGTTTTATATTTATTTAATCATTATTTAAGAAACATAGTTTAGTTTTATATTTGTTTAATTATTATTTAAGAAACATAGTTTAGTTTTATATTTGTTTAATTATTATGTAAGAAACATAGCTTTAGTTTTATATTTGTTTAATTATCAATAAGAAATGTAGTTTTATATTTGTTTAATTATTATCTAAGGAACATAGTTTTTTACTCGATTGTAACTCTACTTATCAACAGTGACTGTTTATGGCTCTAATTTGTTGTATTTTTGTTCTTCTTTAGTTTCTAGTTACTTATTCCTCCACTTACGTCCTGGTGGCGCTGAGTATTGATCGTTATGACGCCATCATTCATCCAATGAAATTTTCCGGAGGATGTAAGTGTTCCATAGGTTCTGTTCACGAAGAATAATCATTAGTTTCTTTCTCTTGAGTCCAATGTCAAAACTATTATAGAATATTATATTATTGTTTATTGGAGAGTTTTGTTCCTCTAGAAATGTCATTGTTTATATTGTTCCCATGTAGTTTCAACTCCCTTTAAAACACAAAACTAGACTTCCAGTTACTTGATTGCTCACCTGTCGAAGTCACAACTGAAAGATATTCACGAAGTTAATAATAAAGTGTTATTCAACGCAGAAACGCGAAGTTTAAACCTGTTTTGGTTAATCTACAATAGATAATATAATGAATAAGTAAAAATGAGTTATAACATTGATTAGAAAGTTTGTTTTTCTTTCCTGAAACCCTAGGGAAACGGGCTCGTGTGCTTGTTGTAAGCGCGTGGGGGTTGAGTGCTTTAGCCTCAACTCCTGCACTGTTCTTCTATAACGAAGCCAAGAAGGGCGACAAGCTACAGTGCTGGATCGAGTTCCAACATTGGGAATGGCAACTCTATTTCACTCTGGTTTCCGTTTCGGTTTTCTTTCTGCCCGCTCTGATAATTTCCCTTTGCTACACAGTCATCGTGTGTACGATCTGGAAGAAAAGTAGACCCATAAAGTCATCAAAAGGTAGGAAACGAGCAACACAGTCATTGTCTGTACGAACTGGACCAAACGTGGACCCATAAAGTCATCAAAAGGTAGGAAACGAGCAACACAGACATTGTCTGTACGATCTGGACCAAACGTGGACCCACAACGTCATCAAAAGGTAAGAAACAAACTATACAGTCATCATCTGTTCTAACTTGTGTTACTTATCATTTTAAAATTCCGTTTTTCATTGTTTGTTTGTTTGTAGTTAAGCGCAAAGCAACACAATGGGCTATCTGTGCTCTACCTACCACAGGTATCGAAACCCGGATTCTAACGTTATAAGTCAGCAGACATACCGATGTGCCACTGGGGGGCGGGCAGCTTTTCATAGTTTATATTATAGTTTGCCAAAAAAATAAAAATTGCTGTGATATAGATTTTAATTATGAAATTTTTACTATTAGTATTAACCACACTTTCATGTTTAGTTTGTTTGTTTTTAATTATGCACAAAGCTACACAAGGGCTATCTGTGCTCTGCCCACCACGGATATCGAAACCCGGTTTCTAGTGTTGTAAGTCCACAGACATACCGCTGTGCCACTCGGGGGCCTTTCATTTTTAATAATTATCGTTGATTTAACTTTTCCTTTAGCTAGCATAAAATGCCCGCACTCATCTTCAGGGCTCAAGTATTTGGAACATATGAACGGACACTGACCTCTGTGTTCTTGGATTCTCACGCATTACAATACGCCACACTTTGCTTACCTCGGGTATAGTATGACTTGTTGCAGGTCTCTTTTTTTGGAACTACTGGTACCCCAAGTTGATTCATATTCCTTTGTGTTCCAATGCCATTAAGTAAAAGGGATATCTCTGTCTTGGAAATTCTAAATCGCCGATCTGATTATATGAATATTTTCCATCGGGAAGAACTATTACAAATTCTTCCCAAATTCGATCAATTTTCACATTATTTACGAAAGCTAAACAATTTCAAAATCTAGCTTTTATACGTGATGTTCCTTTACGACTTTATATTGGCTGTGGTTGTCACTTGACTTGCTCATGTGAACATTCCAACTCGTTGTAATATAGCGAACTCAACCCTGCAGTAGAACGTAAGATAAACATTTAATTATTGCTTAATGTTAATCACTCATTGGGGATAACGATAAGGTTACGGACTTACAAAGCTAAAGTCCAAAATTTGATTCCCCTCGATCGTAACCGATTGTAAAGTTTTCCCGAGGAAAACAACACAAACACAAACTTTTCTGCCCTTTCCCGGTCTTAAATGTAATAACTTATAACGCTGAAAATCAGGTTTCGATCCTTGCGGTGGGCAAAGCACAGATGGCTCATTATGTAGCTTTGTGTTTAACATCAAATAAAGAAACATAAAAAATGAGCATCATCATTAAATTACATCATCTTTGTTGTAAACTCTAGGACAGAAATAAGTCAACATCATCATTAAGCTGTTCTCGAGATTACAACAAAGACGATGTAACTTAATGATGATGTTGATTTGTTTTTTACATCGTCTTTGTT
>NW_013672199.1:47255-48689 GCF_000517525.1 Limulus polyphemus
TTTGGATTCATTTATGTGCAAGCCACACATAATTTGGATTCATTTATGTGCAAGCCACACATAATTTGGATTCATTTATGTGCAAGCCACACATAATTTGGATTAGTTTATGTGCAAGCCACACATAATTTGGATTCATTTATGTGCAAGCCACACATAATTTGGATTCATTTATGTGCAAGCCACACATAATTTGGATCAGTTTATGTGCAAGCCACACATATATCTCAATATTCCGCAAACTTAATGATTAATTAACCATTCAGTTGAAAACACACCAGAGCTTCAAACTGTTATCGTTTTGTGTTCTAGCGTTTATCGTCTGCTGGAGCCCGTACTTCATCTACGATTTGCTCCAAGTGTTCGATTACATAAAGTACAATGAAACAACGTTTGCAGTTGCGACATTTATCCAAAGCTTGGCTCCTCTTAACAGTGCAGCTAATCCAATCATCTATTGTTTCTTCACGACCACCCTCTACCGGAATCTACGGTAAGTAGAAATATCATGATGCACTTTTTTTATTGCCAGGTTAATAAAGCCGTTATTTTGGCGGGTAAAGCCAACAATGAAAAGTTTTGTTTACGACACAAAAGCGGAATCTGATTGTAACATCTGAACATTGTTCATTATTTCACTGTACTAGAACAAATAGTATTAAATTGTAACATCTGCATCTTAATAATACACGAACACGTTAACTGAAGTACTGTTATATCATTCTTAATTTAACTGAAGTATTGTTATATCATTCTTAATTTAACTGAAGTACTGTTATATCATTCTTAATTTAACTGAAGTATTGTTAAATCATTCTTAATTTAACTGAAGTATTGTTAAATCATTCTTAATTTAACTGAAGTATTGTTAAATCATTCTTAATTTAACTAAAGTATTGTTAAATCATTCTTAATTTAACTAAGGTATTGTTAACTCATTCTTAATTTAACTGAAGTATTGTTATATCATTCTTAATTTAACTAAAGTATTGTTATATCATTCTTAATTTAAATAAAGTATTGTTAAATCATTCTTAATTCTAAAAGTAGGTTTGGTTTTGGTTTGAATTTCGCGCAAACCTACACGAGGGCTAGCCGTCCATAATTTAGCAGTGTAAGACTAGAGGGAAGGCAGCTAGTCATCACCGCCCACCGCCAACTGTTGGGCTACTCTTTTACCAACGAATAGTTGGATTAACAATCACATCATAACGCTGAAAGGTCGAGCATGTTTGGTGGGACGGGGTTTGAACCCGCGACCCTCAGACTGGGAGTCAAGCGCCCTTACCACCTGGCCATGCCGGGGAAAAGTTGGCCTATTTACACAACAAAAAGGAAAGGAGAACGCTGTGTAAATTTTTTTAAACCAATATTATGTAAATGAATCAAAAAGTTTCCAAAATATTTGTTTAAAATGTTCACAAAATAAATACA
>NW_013672199.1:49565-50738 GCF_000517525.1 Limulus polyphemus
AATTAAGGTACTGTTATCATCCTATCCCACTCGCTGTAATACAGAAATTAAGGTACTGTTATCATCCTATCCCACTCGCTGTAATACATAAATTAAGGTACTGTTATAATCCTATCCCACTCGCTGTAATACATAAATTAAGGAACTGTTATCATCCTATCGCACTCGCTGTAATACACAGATTAAGGTATTGTTATCATCCTATCCCACTCGCTGTAATACACAGATTAAGGTACTGTTATCATCCTATCCCACTCGCTGTAATACAGAAATTAAGGTACTGTTATCATCCTATCCCACTCGCTGTAATACACAGATTAAGGTATTGTTATCATCCTATCCCACTCGCTGTAATACACAGATTAAGGTATTGTTATCATCCTATCCCACTCATATCTTTACTTCTTTCAGGAAGTTACAGTTCTGTAACTGGCTGGCGAAGACCGTATGTTTTTGTTTTCCATCACTGCAGAGACCTCTGAGAGAAACCAACTCTTCTCGAACTTCGGAAAACACCATGGCTGAGTCGTTAACAAGATTCTCAAGGTGGAGCTATGGATCGCGTTTTTCACTCAAGTCTAACCCGACTAAATCCATTCAGATGCGCCACATAGTGGAAAGGAACGAAACTAAGCCTAAAGCGTTAAAACTTGGTTCAAAACGAAAATGTTCAGAAGTCTAAAGGCTTTGTTTTCTCCTTACATGTATGTATAATGTTCACGTGTAAATGTTTTTCGTGTTAATTTTTATTCCTAAGTACCAGCCAGTAAAACCTATTGCAGTGAAATGTTAACTGTTCTGAAATGTCTTCTAGAACAGTTAAGTCAGTGTGAACCGATCAAAGGTTTGCCTCTGTTATTATTAATGATACTTGGTAAGCTGGGCTACTGTAACATGCTATAGATGGCCTCATCAACATTAAAATAGAAAGAGAATAAACTCGAGGTTGTAATAATTTATAAACGAAAAAAAATTGCATTAAGTTTGTAAATCTGCTAACAGTGGATTTTTTATCAAATTTTAATATACATTGTAAATCTGCTAACAGTGGATTTTTTATCAAATTTTAATATACACTGTAAATCTGCCAACAATGGATTTTTTATCAAATTTTAATATACACTGTAAATCTGCCAACAATGGATTTTTTATCAAATTTTAATATACACTCTA
>NW_013672200.1:0-14939 GCF_000517525.1 Limulus polyphemus
GAAGTTACGGAAAATCAATTAACACACGGAGACGTAACAATATATATATATATATATATATAAACTAATTTTAAAGTGTCCCAATAGGAGTTTCAGTTGGGTAATTTACCAGAGAAAAATAAAGTCGATGCGATTATACTAGTTTGATTACATTCTACAACTTGAATAAGGTTGGTAATATGTGACTGAAGAAAAAAACGTTCTTTATATATATAAATATATAAACTAATTTTAAAGTGTCCCAATAGGAGTTTCAGTTGGGTAATTTACCAGAGAAAAAAAAAAGAAGCCCTAGAAATGTTGTAAAATTCATGAAAGCACAAGAAAACAAAATAAAAACGGCAACATAAAAACAAACAACGACATATATTCATTAGAAAAATATATGTTAAAATACACAAATCTTTGTTTTTAAGGACAAAGCTACACAATGAGCTACCTATATACTTTCTCTACCGCGGTTATCGGGCCCCGATTTTTGCATTTTTAGCCCTCAAGCTTACCAATAGCCACCAGGTGCAGATATTCAAATATTTATTAATTAAAAATATTCAATTATGAGTTACTTTTAGCTTTGTAATTCTGTTTGCAATTAGACTTTCGGTGGCTCAATGATAAGCTTCAGGACTCATATCGCTGATTTTTGGGTTTGATATATTCGATGAACAAGCGCATAAAGTCCATTGTATAAATTTGTGCTTAAACAAACAAGACTTTTTAAATTCGCTTTTTTTGTAACAGCCTCTGTATACGATTAAAATCATGCTAACTTTATTTTATCAAAACTCTAGAAACTTAAAACTATGTAAAATTTGTACATTAGCTATATTGTGAGCTATGTTATCGATTAAGCACACACACATAAGCTCATAGCAGATGTGCTCTACGTGGCGCAAACAAGCTGTGCAAAGATTCGAGTATGTTTAAGACAGAAATAAGAATCCATATCTAAATATCATTTTATGAACAATTGTTTCGCTTTTACTGATGGAATGTTGAAAATGTTAATTTTTAAAGAGATGTTTCAGGTTTCTGTTGTTTAAAAGATATATTCTAATTTAATTTAGTCAATATATAAATCATCACCCAGTGGATCATCGGTCATTTTACGAACTTACAACGCTAAAATTTGGGCTTCATTTCCCTGCAGATAAATCATTGTGCGGCTTTGCAACAAAATAAATAATATATGAACTCTACAATAACAACGATATATTAATAATGAATCGAGTGAAACAATTATTATTACATAAGGTTTTTAAGTATGTATAATTATGAAATAAGAGAAACGGTAAGAGTTAAATGTGATTTATTTTATTTTTTAAATTTTAATACACTTGTACACGTAGTCAAACTATACGAGCAATCTAAGCCTTTGCATATCATATTTATTGCAGATATTTTGTGAAGCTTACACAATTTGTTATTCATTTTATATATCTAACCTAACAAAAATCTATTTGAATCCAGTTTTAAGATATAAAAACTAACAGCTATTCTTGTCATATTTTATGTCTTTCCTGATGATTCGTAGAACCAAATTCAGTTAAAATCAAAAACGTATCTTTTTGAATATTATCGTGACACTTTACCTCTCGTACCATGCTTTCAGCCGCTCTTCTATAAACTATCTACCTCCCTCTTAAAGTTTGCATTCAAAACCGTTTTTTTAATTCTTTCAAAATAAACTCTACAACGGCAACTGAGAAACTCTTTTTCAAACTATGTTTTCTAGTATTTTAAGTAATGGATAATTTGCGTTATTTCAAAATAGTTTTCATTGATAAACAAATATTTCGGGGAGGATCTACGTTCTTGGCGCGCACTGTGGTGCCACCAATGAGGTCTCTCAATTAAACTCGCACATGACGTAATGAGTGCTTTAGGGCGAACTTGGAGCACAGACAGAAATGAGCCCAATCACATTCATGTCTCTGACAGATGAAGTGATGTTTCTATGGTAACAACGACTAAAATCATTGTGAATGTCTTGACAAGTGTGTG
Source organism: Limulus polyphemus (assembly GCF_000517525.1). Classification (NCBI taxonomy): domain Eukaryota; kingdom Metazoa; phylum Arthropoda; class Merostomata; order Xiphosura; family Limulidae; genus Limulus; species Limulus polyphemus. The sequence continues at coordinate 2,005 of NW_013672200.1, forward strand.
ACAGTTCAACCTCACAGCATGTACGCGAAGGGAAAAGGCGCAACGGTACCTTCTGATAATCAAGCGCGAGAAAAGTGAGTATTGTGTATTTCAAGTCTTTAGTTAAGTGCTTTTCGTTTGACAATGAATAAAAGGTGTAACTTGTGGTTTTTGAATTGTACTGTTCGAGGATTTGATCTTGCATTATAGCGAGTGCAATTAAAAAATCCATTAAATTTAATATATATTTAGTAATGAATTATTAATATATATACGTTGAAGACGAACATTGCGAATTATTTGCATATATGTATTTCAAATTATTGATAAGATAATAATTAGTGAAAATCAAAATACATCAATGTGACACATCACTAGGTCGAGGGTAAATGGCCAGAGGTAGATTCCATTAAAGTGTAGAAGAGGGGGTAGTGATGTTTACAGTATATATATATTTTTTTTTCTAGTACACTTTCTTTCTATTCCAGGCTAGCCCTTTATGTCTATGAATATTTACTACATGTAGGAGCTCAGAAAGCAGCACAGACCTTTCTCTCAGAAGTAAGTCGTAACTTTTGTAAACAAAACGTACATGTTTACAGTTGTCGTAAGTTTGTGAATAATTTTTATAGATATTCCCTGTAACAGAGAACTCTTAAATGAGCATTTGTTGTTGGATTTAATAACATGTGTTTGTTCGAGATTAAAATGTGGATAAAACGCTTGTCAAACTCAAAATCTGTTCAGTTTGCCCTTGCGTAGATATGCATGAGTTACGAAAGTCTGATAAACTTAAGTTAAAGATTGCATTTTACTTTTTTTATATCTAGATTGAATAATTTTGAAATATCGTGGTGAAAATTCAGAAATTAATACTTTTTGTATTTTTCTTTTATTAAAAATTTTCAAGTTTATTTTATTTATCAATAGTACTAGTAGTAGTCTGTTTTGATGAAACTTTTAATCTTATTTTTAGTATTTTTTTCCCATGAATACTTATCTTCAGGAAATAATGTTATAATTGTGAATTTCTGTTAGTATAATCTGGTATGTTTGGTTTATTATCTTGTTATTGTTAAGTATTTGTCTTTGTTGCTTAGACACCAGTATTTAAAAGTGTCCCACAGAGAAAATAATTTGTATTATTCTGTCCATTGTTGCCCGATGAACGTAAGGGGGGGGGGCGATAACTCGCATTAAAGTAGAGAACATTTCGTGTAACTTTGTTACATAGAGCTTGTTAAGTAATTAAACAAGTTTTTAGAAGACTCGACCACCTCTGAAATCATTAATCACTTAACAGAGTTAGAACTACCCTTTGAGCTACAAGAGTTAGTGTTGTCATGGTAAATATTCTAGCATTTTTAATTATTACCTGTAGTTTGATAAAAGAATACAAAACAACGTGCGTATTTCTTTTATAATAAAGCACATGTTTACACCTTCTTGAAAAGGCATTAAGAAATAGAAATGCCAAATCAGTTTGGAAACAAACAGTAAGAAATATAATGCATATGCAGCATATGCTTATTACTTGCAACTTGTATGTTAAGAAGAAACACTACCAAATATGGTGAAAAGTTGTATAAAAGAGATAAAATTGGCTGTATTTGCTAAATGAATAATTTTGAATTATTAAATTCAAGATTCAGATCACGAGAGTAGTCAAACTTACATTCAAGAAACGTTTAGTTTAAAAGTTTTAGGTATTTAGAGAGATTTTCATTTTTGGTGGTTTTGTTTGGCTGAAGGGCTTTGATTGCACTTGTGGGTCACGTAGAATGAACACTTACAAGGCAGTCCTTTATTGATACCATATACACAATTGACGTTGTCTCATTACCAAAGAAATTTCACAATAGTCTAGTAAGTTGATTCCTATGGAGTTGAACAGTGTATGGAAAGTTGGCTTAATAATCGAAAGTAGAGGGAGTCGCACTTTATTTTGGTTTTGAAAAAATATTCTAGTGGGGGCTCTGAAGGGTATATTTTTTTATGTAAAAATTGTTTATAAATCACTTTTTTTATGAGAGAAACAAAAATTCTATCTAGTTCTTAGCTTTTGGACTGGTACAGTCATCTTTCAGGGGCCAGAAAATGTAAAAGAAACAACATATAACTGATTTAAATTTTAATGTTGTTTCTTTTATACTGTCTAACCACTGAAAAAGTATAAAAGTATTGTATCAGTCCAAAAACTCAGAATTGGACCTTTTGGGGTAAGTTTTGAAACCTTTTTGATCATTACTAATACATATGTTGCTGATTTGGAGCAATACATTATCCAAGATTGTTTATTATACTGAGGTACTGAAAAGGGGTAGACTCTGTTGAGAATTTTTCTTTGATTCAGGACAAGGACTTAGAAAATGTTTTAACAATTGGGAATGCAAAGTGATGCACAACTTGCAAATCTGGAAATAATTTATCTGTTGTGTGAAAGAATGTGAATTGTGAGAGACCCATATTTGAATATTAATAAAAGCCCAAATCCCTTGGATAAATATTTAAATATGTGGCTAAAAGAACCAGGTGTTATAGTGTTCATTTTAACCATCTTGTTTGCAACACTCAGAAGTCCAACTGAAGAAAAAATTCTTTTTTATCACACACCACACTCTCTATATCCAATATTACTGAATGGGGGGTGGGTGGGTGAAGAGAAATTCCAAAATTTCTGAGCATCCCAGGTTAACTATTTAACTATAACCTAAACACCTACTAAGCTACAAAACGATAAACAGTTTGTTATAGAGATATTGACATGCTTGAAAGAGCACACAAAAGGACTTCTAAAATGATATCTGGTGTTAGAAATGCAATCTTTGAAATGAGTTTTAAAGACTTAAGGAATATAAGAAAAAACAAGATGACAGAGAGCTGTAGGACCCATTGAAATTGTCCCTTACCCACAAAAATAAAGCAGAAAATTATCTCAAGCTAAATATATATTTTTACACTCATAACCTTGTTCAATAACTTTTATACATAATTAAAGTTAATGGAACAACAGTATCAACTGACAAGTGTATAATGAAAGAAAAAATCATTGTTTTTCCTGAAAATTGAAGACCTATGGGTGTCATGATTCGTGTATGTAACTTATTAGTTTTTGAACTAGAGGTGACATAATCTATGCATGAAATTTGTTAGTTTTAAATAAGTTTTCCAGGGAAGGTCTGAGTGGTTAGAATGAAAAGTTAGAAGCAGGCAGGAGAATACATGCTATAGGTAAAACCACATGAGCTGTGCCCAGATCTAGATTAATTCACAGACACACTACTATTCTGTTGGCAGTATTACATCAGTAATGGCTTATACTCTTTTGTGATATATGTTAGTTGAATTTATTTAGATATTATTGGTTTAAATGTGAAAGGCTGCTTTTAATTTTGATTGGTGATTTTGAGTTTTTGGATTAATCTTAAAAAGTACTCACACACATTTAAGCTCATTTTTGAAGTGTTTTACCAAAGAACTTTTATTGAGAAAATAAGTAACTGGATACTTCTTACTATTAAAAAATTGTCACAAAGTTCCTTTATCAAATGATAATAGGCAACAATGTAAACAGAGTATTTTGTTAACAGCTTTCTCCATAGTAATCCTTGTTATTTTACTCCATTAGAACTGTTGTTTTCTACACACAACCACTTTTCTGGAACTATACTCTCTATGTCCCTACTTTTGAGATTGTATTTTTTGTCGTGAGGTGTACTCAGTATAAATTTTTAGTCCTGAATTGTGTGAGTTGGTGATGCTATATTACAAGTTGTGAAAATATTTTGTTTTGTGCTTTCTGCAAGAAATTATTCAGAACCTCTTGTAGTATTATGTATCAAAACCCACAAATTGTTACTAACCAGAACAGAAGTTGTAAGTAGTCCAGTCTTAATTTTGTCACTTTTATGGGTTAGGTTGGTTCTGGAGTGCATCTCTGACCAACTTATTTCCTGACTGTGGTATCATCCTGGTGTGATATTGTATGTAAAGTATTCATAAGTTGTGTTGGATATATTGATTTCTCAGTCCTTATTCTTCTGTTTTTTGAAGAACAAGACTAATTTATTCCTCCTTATTTTTATCTCATCAAGTGTTTTAAATTTGTTTTCAAGGTTGACCAATAGTTGTCATTAGCATACACAGCTTGATCAAAACCTTGTCTCTACTAGGACAACCTGGTTTGATGTCACTTGCAGCCTCTTTCATCATAAAGTATTGCATGCAATTGGAAAAGGCTATGAGAATAACTGCTTGACATTTTTGTGAATATTGAGTCAGTTATGATGTTTTAATACAAGTTTTTCAGTTCAGATGAGCTGTGAGTTGTCTAAACTTACTTCAACCCATAGGATCAGAAACTGTGCTACAGTCTATGAAGCATATGAAGCGAAGAGTTGCTATTTCTATCAAAATAATTTGAACATCTGATCTTATGTTGTCCATGTTCCTCAATTCCCAGCTTCGCAAGCTCTTCATAGTTTTGTTTTTTCTTTTCTAGAAATATGAGAGTGTAATTATCCAGCAGTTATTACATTGTTGTAGGTCTCCATATGTTTATATACAGATATAGAGTAATCCACATTGTAATGTAGAACATAAGTATTTATCTATTCACACACACACTCTCAAAATCTTAAATGTGACGCATTTAGTAATGCATTTTAGCGTAAGGTATCTTGCTCAACCTTGTGTTAATTTTGGGCTTAGGGGGCCTTCACATGCATTATAAGCCTCATTTAAGGACTTGGCTAGCTTGTTAGGATTGTTGATCACTTGGACTAGCTAGAGTGAGTTGCTGATCTTGTGATCACATAAGAAAATGGAGATGATGTAATATCTGTTCTTTAATTTATATTTGAAGTTTTGTTGGCAGATTTGACTGAACAATCACCTTATATTGCAGACCATCTGGTAGCAGTAGAACAAGTCAAATTTGACTGAACAATCACCTTATATTGTAGACCATCTGGTAACAGTAGAACAAGTCAAATTTGACTGAACAATCACCTTATATTGTAGACCATCTGGTAGCAGTAGAACAAGTCAAATTTGACTGAACAATCACCTTATATTGTAGACCATCTGGTAGCAGTAGAACAAGTCAAATTTGACTGAACAATCACCTTATATTGTAGACCATCTGGTAGCAGTAGAACAAGTCAATCTGCAAAGAGAAATAAAAAAGTTTATACTTTCTTTACATTTCAGTCAATGGAACCAAATTTCATTCTGTCAAAGTGTCTTTGTTTGCAAAGTACTTTTTTCTTTTGTGGGAGATTCATAATTTAATTCTGTATAACATACATGCTCAAATACCCTACCATCGTGGTTACCCTCATCAGATATTTTTCAAAAACACTACAGTAATATACCCAAAAAATATTTGAAAGCAAAATCTATTACTTTTTTTTGGTTATAAATATTCCAAGGTGACCAGATGCATGATTATGAATAACCTTAGGGTGGGTAAACAAAGTATAGTTTAACTGAATATGTACAGGGTTAGTCCAATGGATTGACCCCATACTGGAGAAAGAGACATTTACTATAATTCTGTATTTACTAAGTGTATCTACATAAAATGTAGCTAACTTTTAATAAAATGTACAAGTTTATTGTAAACTAAAAACCAGATGTGTAACAGAAGTATTTATAATTGAAGATATGTCTGTGAATTGATGTCAGTTTGACTCGGACTATGATAAGTGCTAGGTGATATTGCATTTCATTAACCTCAAGAATTTCCTAAATGCATATTTATACTTCTTTTTAGTATTCCTGTATATCTTATCTGGAATTTACTCTCCTCTATCATGAACTGTCACTCAATCAGCAATGTAGGGTAAAATGAATAACTGGTAACACTGACATCAAATATATGATACTACATTGAATTGTACTCTGTAAAAAGTCATGGAATGTGCCCTTTGACCCTTACCTGTGTAGATGGTTCTTGGAAGGCTGAGCAATCTGTATATTGAAATGATAAGCAATCTATAAGGAAATACTTTGTTTACAAAAAAAAGGGCTGTCTTCATACAGAAATACCTGATTTTTAGAATATTGGACAATTTGTGTATGAGAATACTTAAATAATTGATAGAGAACACAACAGCTGAGAGAAATGACATACAAATACATCTTTTTCTATCAGTAAGGCTACCGGCATGTACACGTATTAAAAGTAGTCTGTTACTCTTCAACACACATGAATGAGAAGTCTTACACTGGATGTAATAGTACATACTATTTCAGTAAATTAATACCATCTATTGTCCAGATTTACAAGTATGTTACCAAGGAGTGTGTTTTTAGTTCATCTGAGAAATGTTATTAGTGAAAGGAATAGTCTTGGTAATAATGTGTGTATATGTACGTATACATGCATGCTTAAATTAAATACTGGCATGATTCACCCAGAAAGCAGACAAAAAAGCCTTGACATAATCATTGTGTCAATTTCTGATTATATATAAATTAGTAGATAGTTAAATTAATAGGCATATTATCAATTTCATTAACAGTTTAAATTATTTCAACAGAGTTACTTTTTTCTATCTAGATAAGATGGGAGAAAAATATTACATTAGGAGAACCTCCAGGATTTCTTCACTCATGGTGGTGGTAAGTTTTCTAATATTCCTTTAAGTATGTGCACTCTGTGTATGTTGTATACATGTACACAAAGTTATATACACACACACACACACACACACACACACATTTCAATACAAGATGTGTTTGTAAGCAATTATCAAGTATTCATGTAAAATTTCTAACTTCATATTTAAGTTGATTTATAAATAATCTTTAAGATGGTACAACAGTCAGTAATTTAAACTAATAAGCTAAATTTTAGGCCTATGTAAGAATTGCCTAATAAGGTAGTTTTAACTTAAAATTAATATATTTCTTATCAATTTGAAGAAAATAAAAGTAGTTGAAATAGTCAGTTTAGTAACATAGAAACAACAAACTGAACCAAAGAGACAGAAGTAATAGTTTAGAATTTTACAAGAGCATGTTGTTGTGTGGTAGCATGCCTTATTATCATCTTGTAAGAGATGCATTTTAAATGTATTCTCTTATTTTACAATTTATTTACTGTTTATAGTTCAAGTTATTGTGTACCAATTGGAGTGATCAATCTATGATTTCTAGCCATAAAAGGCTATATAAATAATGGGTTAGATGGTTTTTGTATTGTTTTCAGTAACAGGAGATTAACGTACCAGTTAATTTATGTTATTTACAGTAGCAAAAGAGAAAAAAGTTCAAGTATTGAAGGGTGTTCGTGTCCTGTGGTAAAAATATACTGAGAGGGTTACATTACAGGACTGTCCAATGTAAAGTTATCCTATTTCACAATTGCAAGATCATCCAATTTATGAAACATTTAAAGAAAGGGATATCTGTAGTTTTGGTAAAGTAAGTGAAGGTGTGATTCCAGCAGGGAAAAAACTGGCCACTCCATGATTGGCTACTTGTTGCACACTCTTCAAAATACGTAACACAACAGAGGTTAAGATTGATTTTTGAAAGGTAGATGAGCATGTGACAAATGGAAGAAGATCACCACAATAGACAAAACACGTCCACATTTCTGTAAAAGTTGGGGCAGTTTGTTATCATTATCACAATGATAGTTTTTTTCTTGGAATATTTGAACCTTTTTAAGTGATAGATGTAGAAAGTTGAGAAAATTGCCAAGGGGAACTGCATACTGCAAAGTTAATATGCTTACACCACAGAAAAAAACTATGTCTGTATGGACTGGATATCAAGAAGTTATAGCTCTGTTAAGGCAAATCATCTAATTACACATCCAAGTCAACTTGCCATTTCTTCTAAAATGCAAGTAAAAATAAACAGGAGTTCATGTTTTACCATGTGCAGATATCTCCCATGGACTTCTGTGCATTTGGGATGTTCATGTGTGTCCTCAGAAGTCATCTATTGTTGTGCTGAGAATATGGGATTGTGGGAATCTTGCATGTTTTAAGTGTGTGTCCCCTAGAAAATGGTACATTGGGAATTCTGTGATGTGCTTGCCATTTTGACATATCAAATACAGGTTTCCACAAATAGGCTTTTTTTTTTTTTACCAAATGAATTTCTGATACCTGTGTTTAAAGTAAATACATGGCTACATTTATTTCACTTTTGACCAATCAGAGAACTATTAATATGGATTTCTACAAGATCCAAAAAAGGGATAAAAATTTGTCTGTTGCATTGGAGTGCCCTGTCGCCAGAGCAAGCACTGAGATGCTAGCTATGCTGATTGTAGCCAGGTGCATGCATAGTTACTTTTATATTTGTTTGTGTTCTTTATGGCTCATTATTTTGAGTCTATTCATAAATGAAAGTAAATAAAGAATAAGAGTATTTGTAGTATGATTTACGTTATGGACGAGTAATAAAATGTACAGAAAATTACTGTACTAATATAATTATACAATCATAAAGTACCTCCAAATGACTACTTATGATGTTAATATCAATGTGTTAGTGTTGCCCCCGTCCTCGATATTTGGGTTTGAGCACAGCACTTTTACATGTGTCTAATGTACCACATCTACACAGATGTTATATAATTGTAACAATAACTTGGTAAACATGGAAGTAACAAGTAGAACAGAGCTAGTGCAATCCTATTGCATCAACAAAATATAATTGTTCAGCCTGAGTAATACTTTTCATTCCAGTGTGTATGGAGTCGTTCCATTGGGCTGACCCTATATCGGACAAGCAATATTGACTATAATCCCAGAGTTGCCATGTGTATTTTCATTAGTTTCATGAAACACGGCAAGCTTTTAGTAAGCAGTACAAATCTGTTGTTCACAAAAATCAGATGTGTTAATAAAGCATTTATACTAAATATTGTTACGACAGCTGAAGTCGCGCGATGCTTGGAGCATGCGCGCTGGAGTTTCTAGAAGGATTGTGACTTAGCGGGAAACCTCACAAATGTCCCAGCATTTGCTAGACGCCTTCGTTTTTAGTATATAAGCCGAACGTAGATTGAAGAGATGTTATGGAGTCAAGCGGGCAGTAGGCACCGTAAGTAAAGTGTGTGAATCGCTGTGAATTATAGCGTGTGTTTATAAAAGTAGTTAAAGTGACTGTGGAAATTAAGTGTATTAAAAAGTTTGTAACGAGAAAGAATAAACTAGTTTTAATTAAGAAAGGACTTGTATCGCTGAAGAATTTTTATGGGAAATTCTCAAACAAGCAGATATGTCACAATATATATCTGTGAATTGATGAAATCAGTTTAACTCTGACTCTGACAAGTTGAAGTGCAACATGGTGTTCTTGTGAAGGATAAGTTTATTTGTTTCAATCATAAAGTTTGCATATTGCAGAAGTTTAACCTCTAGGACTTCTTCAATACATGTATAATGTTTTTCAGTATATCTATATATTGTATCTGATATTTTCTCTAACGTGAACTGTTGCAAAATCAGCAGTGTATGGTAACATGAAGTGTTGGCAACATGATACCATGTTGAATAGCAATTTGTCCAAGATTGTAACATGTGCACTTTGACCTTCACTCTTGCTTATAGAGTTAATGTAAAAAACAATGTCTCACAGATTTCTCTAAAATTTTCATTGTTCCCTTAATTTTGATTCAAAATTATATGAGTCAGGTCTCTTAAAGCATAGAACCTAGGAACAACACTGGTAATTCATCATCTGTACACAACTGATGGACTTTGGAAAGCATGTGAAAGGAGGAGAAATGTTAATCTCAGCGTGTTATACAAACACTTCTTGAGGTGGAAATTCTGCTGGAGACGAATTGTCCATAACCAGGGCCACCATTGATGCCTAAACATTCTCTCTTTATTAGTTAATTCTGTGTTGTCTAAAGTGATTGAATGAAGGTGGTATTATCATGATGTCAGGAAAATGCGTAGGTTCAATGAGTCTTGATACAAAATGATAAAAACCGTATAATCCGAGAGCTTTTGAAAGGTGGACCTTTCCTCAAGGACAAACTGGGAAGACCCACTTTATCCATGAAGAAGAAAGGTCCAACATTTGAAAGCACTTGAGTTATAGGGTTTTTATCATTTTGATGGAAGGTGGTAATGTTGTAAGTTATATTTGAAACCAAGACATTTCTAGAAGTTTGGTGTATAGCCAGAAAGAAGTTTAAGATAATTTAATTGGCTTGGCCTTAATGTTTGGAACTTTCTTGAAAATTTATACAACATTTTGATCAATACATGAAATGGGACTTACACTTGAGAAAGCGAATGAATCTGTTAGGAAAGTAGCGAGTTATTTTAAGTTATTCAGTTAATGAATAGCTTGTGCATGTAAGTAAGTTTACTGTTACTGTCAGCTAATTAGTTAGTTCAGTGCTAAGAAAATTGAGTTTTTATGACAGATGAACAAAGAGGGAAAAAAACAAATGTGTAAGGAAAAGTTTGGTGACAATAAAAAGATTTTTACTGATCACATATTTGGTGAGAAATGATCAACTTGCATCTGTACCTTTTGGAAACCGTTTTTGGGTATGTGGGTGCATTACTTTAACTACCAAGGAAATGTTTGAACTTCTTTAACTGCTCAGCCAAAAATCTTTGACTCATAGAAGCAAGATCTTGGAAATATTCCATGTTTAAATTAAAATATGTTTAAATGGATTTTCACCAGGAAATTTTCAGCACAGTATTTTATTTGTATTTCAGTGAAGAACAATAAGTTTTAAACGATCTCATGAAAGAGAAACTTCTGTTGATTATATGGTATTCGATTCAACACTAGCTTCAAATTTGTCATAGATGCACAAGTTAATTTGTCTCGTGAGGTTTATAGATTAATTATGTAAATTGCTCTATTAGGAATTTTTCATATATTGTACTTGAAAGGCAGAAGTATCTAAGCTTTTGAAAAATGTGTTAGTCATTTATAAACTGACTGTTCAAGGATTTTACTTCGTATTTTTGTTTTGTTTCTTGTTATTAAAGGTTTGTCATTGTTGCTGCTTCACTGGCAAATATTGAAAAGTAACAAAATATTTATATTGTGTGGTGTTTCTCTGGTTCACTTTACAAATACGTTACCTTTCCTTTTTAGTGTATTTTGGGATTTATATTGTGCGGCTCCTGAGAGGAGAGACACCTGTGAACATTCTAGTGAAGCCAAAGCATTTCATGACTATGTAAGTAAAGTCACCTTTCCTTATATGTGTGTGTTCATATTTGTGTTGTTTTCAGCATTTAGAAAGTGGTAGAACACCTTAAGTGGCTCAGCCAGCAAGATGCCCACAAATGGCTTTGTCATGACATTTCCTTGGGTGGCTTGGACAACACTCTTGAGATTGTTTTATAATATCTAATTGACTATTTTGCATACAAGTAAACTGAAACATATTACAAATGTGATATCTCTGATCTAGGTCACAATTGTTTTTGAAAACTCGTTTGTAATTAGTTAACACTTGTGACATACATCTTTTACTCTTAGAGCCCAAAATATTCTTATCTACAGAAGACATAACTAATAAATCATAGGTCAAATTATGTGACTGTGCTTAAAACTACCTAAACCCTAATTTTGCTATCCCTATACTCCTGTAGTTGACACTATTGAGAAATCATGTTGTTACATATCTGATTGTTTGTTAATTTTCGGCAGAAATTCTTTCTGAGGAATCTCAGCGATACAAGTCCCTTCTTGGTTAAACCAGTTTATTCTTTCTCGACACAAACTTTTGGTACACAGTAATTCCACAGTCAGTATGTTTCTCATCACTTTGAACATAACAACTTTTATAATATACGCTATAAATCACAATGATTCACAATTTCGATAACTTCGTTTTCTACGAGTGCAAAACACAGATACTAGCTCAAAACAGAATCGTAAATTACCCGAAACTCACCGTGACTACTGTTCGCTTAACCATCCCCAGGCTTTTCTCTGCCAGGCTTATATACTAACAAAGAGGCATCTCAATCACACTCGAACTTACCCGATAATTGACAGAGAGAAGTGTGGAATGACATTATAACCAAACAATGACATTGGTTTTTGCAACAATTTTTCTTCATGAGGTTTGGCTTGCATAACAGGAAAGTAAATTTAGAATACAAGATTACTATGGTAATTTGGTTTTGTTTATAAGGAATCAAAATACGATGTGAAAAAATAACACCATAACCCTGATTGTAGGCGGCATTGCCCCAAAATTGGCTGCTTCCAGGTATCTCTTAATCAACCAATAAATTATTAAATGTCTAAAAAAAAACTTCTGGATTCCTTTTTTTCTTTTTTTTTGCAGTCTATTGTTTATTATTTTCTCTTTATGCTTTGTTTTGTTTTATTTTGAGCCAACACGAGGGTTACCTATATGCATAGTCGTCCATGTAACACCATAGAGACTTTGTAAAATTTTAGTCATTCATGTAACACCATAGAGACTATGTAAAATTCTTGTCGTTCATGTAACGCCATAGAGACTATGTAAAATTCTTGTCATTCATGTAACGCCATAGAGACTATGTAAAATTCTTGTCATTCATGTAACGCCATAGAGACAATGTAAAATTCTGGTCTTTCTTGTAACACCATAGATACTATGTAAAATTCTAGTCTTTCATGTAACACCACAGATATTATGTAAAAACAAAATACTAGTCTTTCATGTAACACCGCAGAGATTACGTAAAATTCTAGTCTTTCATGTAACACCACAGAGACTATGTAAAATTCTAGTCTTTCAGATAACACCATAGAGACTATGTAAAATTCTAGTCTTTCATGTAACACTGCAGAGACTATGTAAAATTCTAGTATTTCATGTAACACCACAGAGACTATGTAAAATTCTAGTCTTTCATGTAACACCACAGAGACTATGTAAAATTCTAGTCTTTCATGTAACACCACAGAGACTATGTAAAATTCTAGTCTTTCATGTAATACTGCAG